>NC_049211.1:26897278-26938751 GCF_013347855.1 Anguilla anguilla
TAACTATCTATAACCCTAACCAAAGCAATAACCCTAACCCTAACCCTAATTTTAACCCTAACCCTAACCCTAGCTATAACCCTAACCCTAACCCTAGTTGTAACCATAACCCTAACCCGAGCTGTAACCCTAACCCTAACCCTAATTTTAACCCTAACACTAACCCTAACTCTAGCTGTAACCCTAACCCTAACCCTAGCTATAACCCTAACACTAACCCTAGCTGTAACCCTAGCCCTAACCCTAGCCCCAACCCTAACCCTAACCCCAACCCTAACCCTAACCCTAACCCTAGCTCCAACCCTAACCCTAACCCTAACCCTAGCTCTAACCCTAACCTGAACCCTAGCTGAAACACTAGCTCTAACCCTAACCCTAACCCTAGCTCCAACCCTAACCCTAACCCTAGCTCTAGCCCTAACCCTAACACAAACCCTAGCCCCAACCCTAACCCTAACCCTAACCCTAGCTCCAACCCTAACCCTAACCCTAACCCTAGCTCTAACCCTAACCCTAACCCTAACCCTAGCTCCAAACCTTTCTCTAACCCTAACCCTAACCCTAACCCTAGCCCCAGCTCCAACCCTAACCCTAACCCTAACCCTAGCTCTAGCCCTAGGCTCCAACCCTAACTCTAACCCTAACCCTAGCTGTAACCCTAACCCTAACCCTAGCTGTAACCCTAACCCTAACCCTAGCTGTAACCCTAACCCTAACCCTAATTGTAACCCTAACCCTAACCCTAACCCTAGCTGTAACCCTAAATCTAACCCTAGCAGTAACCCTAACCCTAACATTAGATATAACACTAGCCTTAACCCCAGCCATAACCCGAACCCTAACCCTAATTTTAACCCTAACCCTAACCCTAGCTGTAATCCTAACCCTAGCCCTATCAATAACCCTAACCCTAACCCTAGTTGTAACCATAACCCTAACCCTAGCTGTAACCCTAACCCTAACCCTAATTGCAACCCTAACCCTTGCTGTAACCCTAACCCTAGCTGCAACCCTAACCCCAACCCTAACCCTAGCTAAAACCCTAACCATAACCCTAGCTGTAACCCAAACCCTAACCCTAGCTATAACCCTAACCCTAAACCTAGTTGTAACCCTAACCCTAACCCTAACCCTAGCTCCAACCCAACCCTAACCCTAACCCTAACCCTAGCTCTAACCATAACCCTATCCCTAACCCAAGCTCTAGCCCTAGCTCCAACCCTAACCCTAACCCTAACCCTAACCCCAACCCTAACCCTAACCCTAACCCTAACCCCAACCCTAACCCTAACCCTAGCTCCAACCCTAACCCTAACCCTAACCCGAGCTCTAACCCTAACCTTAACCCTAGCTCCAACCCTAGCTCTAACCCTAACCCTAAGCCTAACCCTAGCCCCAACCCTAACCCTAACCCTAACCCCAACCCTAACCGTAACCCTAGCTCCAACCCTAACCCTAACCCTAACCCTAGCTCTAACCCTAACCCTAACCCTAGCTCCAACCCTAGCTCTAACCCTAACCCTAACCCTAGCTCCAAACCTTGCTCTAACCCTAACCCTAACCCTAGCTCCAACCCTAACCCTAACCCTAACCCTAACCCTAACCCCAACCCTAACCCTAACCCTAACCCTAACCCCAACCCTAACCCTAACCCTAGCTCCAACCCTAACCCTAACCCTAACCCTAGCTCTAACCCTAACCTTAACCCTAGATCCAACCCTAGCTCTAACCCTAACCCTAAACCTAGCCCCAACCCTAACCCTAACCCTAACCCCAACCCTAACCCTAACCCTAGCTCCAACCCTAACCCTAACCCTAACCCTAGCTCTAACCCTAACCCTAACCCTAGCTCCAACCCGAGCTCTAACCCTAACCGTAACCCTAGCTCCAAACCTAGCTCTAACCCTAACCCTAACCCTAGCTCCAACTGTAACCCTAACCCTAGTTCTAGCCCTAACCCTAACCCTAAGCCTAACCCTAGCCCCAATCCTAACCCTAACCCTAACCCTAGCTCCAACCCTAACCCTAACCCTAACCCTAGCTCCAAACCAATCTCTAACCCTAACCCTAACCCTAGCTCTAGCCCTAGCTCCAACCCTAACCCTAACCCTAACCCTAGCCCCAACCCTAACCCTAACTTTAACCCCAACCCTAACCCTAACCCTAACCCTAGCTGTAACCCTAACCCTAACCCTAATTGCAACCCTTACCCTTGCTGTAACCCAAACCCTAGCTGCAACCCTAACCCTAACCCCAACCCTAACCCTAGCTAAAACCCTAACCGTAACCCTAGCTGTAACCCTAACCCTAACCCTAATTGCAACCCTAACCCTTGCTGTAACCCAAACCCTAGCTGCAACCCTAACCCTAACCCCAACCCTAACCCTAGCTAAAACCCTAACCGTAACCCTAGCTGTAACCCTAACCCTAACCCGAGCTGTAACCCTAACCCTAACCATAGCTATAACCCTAACCCTAACCCTAGTTGTAACCATAACTCTAACCCTAGCTGTAACCCTAACGCTAACGCTAATTGTAACCCTAACCCTAATGCTAACTCTAGCTGTATCCCTAACCCTAACCCTAGCTGTAACCCTAACCCTAACCCTAGCTCCAACCCTAACCCTAACCCTAACCCTAGCTCTAACCCTAACCCTAACCCTAGCTCCAACCCTAGCTCTAACCCTAACCCTAACCCTAGCTCCAAACCTAGCTCTAACCCTAACCCTAACCCTAGCTCCAACTGTAACCCTAACCCTAGTTCTAGCCCTAACCCTAACCCTAACCCTAACCCTAGCCCCAATCCTAACCCTAACCCTAACCCTAGCTCCAACCCTAACCCTAACCCTAACCCTAGCTCCAAACCTATCTCTAACCCTAACCCTAACCCTAGCTCTAGCCCTAGCTCCAACCCTAACCCTAACCCTAACCCTAGCCCCAACCCTAACCCTAACCCCAACCTAACCCTAGCTAAAACCCTAACCGTAACCCTAGCTGTAACCCTAACCCTAACCCGAGCTGTAACCCTAACCCTAACCATAGCTATAACTCTAACCCTAACCCTAGTTGTAACCATAACCCTAACCCTAGCTGTAACCCTAACCCTAATGCTAATTGTAACCCTAACCCTAACCCTAACTCTAGCTGTATCCCTAACCATAACCCTAGCTGTAACCCTAACCCTAGCTATAACCCTAACCCTAATTGTAACCCTAACCCTAACCCTAACCCTAGCTGTAACCCTAACTCTAACCGTAGCTGTAACCCTAACCCTAACCCTAGCTATAACCCTAACACTAACCCTAGCTATAACCCTAACCCTAACCCTAGCCCTAACCCTAGCCCCAACCCTAACCCTAACCCTAACCCCAACCCTAACCCTAACCCTAACCCTAGCTCCAACCCTAACCCTAACCCTAAGGCTAGCTCTAACCCTAACCCTAACCCTAGCTCCAACCCTAGCTCTAACCCTAACCCTAGCTCCAAACCTAGCTCTAACCCTAACCCTAACCCTAGCTCCAACCCTAACCCTAACCCTAGCTCTAGCCCTAACCCTAACCCTAACCCTAGCCCCAACCCTAACCCTAACCCGAACCCTAGCTCCAACCCTAACCCTAACCCTAAACCTAGCTCTAACCCGAACCCTAACCCTAACCCTAGCTCCAAACCCTTCTCTAACCCGAACCCTAACCCTAGCCCCAGCTCCAACCCTAACCCTAACCCTAACCCTAGCTCTAGCCCTAGCTCCAACCCAAACCCTAACCCTAACCCTAGCTGTAACCCTAACCCAAACCCTAGCTGTAACCCTAACCCTAACCCTAGCGGTAACCCTAACCCTAACCCTAATTGTAACCCTAACCCTAACCCTAACCCTAGCTGTAACCCTAACTCTAACCCTAACCGTAGTTGCAACCCTAACCCAAACCCTAGCCAAAACGCCAACCATAACCCTAGCAATAACCCTAACCCTAACCCTATCTATAACCCTAACCAAAACTATAAGCCTAACCCTAACCCTAATATTAACCCTAACCCTAACCCTAGCTATAACCCTAACCCAAACCCTAGTTGTAACAATAACCCTTACCCGAGCTGTAACCCTAACCCTAACCCTAATTTTAACCCTAACACTAACCCTAACTCTAGCTGTAACCCTAACCCTAACCCTAGCTATAACCCTAACACTAACCCTAGCTGTAACCCTAGCCCTAACCCTAGCCCCAACCCGAACCCTAACCCCAACCCTAACCCTAACCCTAACCCTAGCTCCAACCCTAACCCTAACCCTAACCCTAGCTCTAAGCCTAACCCTAACCCTAGCTCCAACCCTAGCTCTAACCCTAACCCTAACCCTAGCTCCAACCCTAACCCTAACCCTAGCTCTAGCCCTAACCCTAACACTAACCCTAGCCCCAACCCTAACCCTAACCCTAACCTTAGCTCCAACCCTAACCCTAACCCTAACCCTAGCTCTAACCCTAACCCTAACCCTAACCCTAGCTCCAAACCTTTCTCTAACCCTAACCCTAACCCTAACCCTAGCCCCAGCTCCAACCCTAACCCTAACCCTAACCCTAGCTCTAGCCCTAGCTCCAACCCTAACCCTAACCCTAACCCTAGCTGTAACCCTAACCCTAACCCTAGCTGTAACCCTAACCCTAACCCTAGCTGTAACCCTAACCCTAACCCTAATTGTAACCCTAACCCTAACCCTAACCCTAGCTGTAATCCTAACCCTAGCCCTATCAATAACCCTAACCCTAACCCTAGTTGTAACCATAACCCTAACCCTAGCTGTAACCCTAACCCTAACCCTAATTGCAACCCTAACCTTTGCTGTAACCCTAACCCTAGCTGCAACCCTAACCCCAACCCTAACCCTAGCTAAAACCCTAACCATAACCCTAGCTGTAACCCTAACCCTAACCCTAGCTATAACCCTAACCCTAAACCTAGTTGTAACCCTAACCCTAACCCTAACCCTAGCTCCAACCCAACCCTAACCCTAACCCTAACCCTAGCTCTAACCATAACCCTAACCCTAACCCAAGCTCTAGCCCTAGCTCCAACCCTAACCCTAACCCTAACCCTAACCCCAACCCTAACCCTAACCCTAACCCTAACCCCAACCCTAACCCTAACCCTAGCTCCAACCCTAACCCTAACCCTAACCCGAGCTCTAACCCTAACCTTAACCCTAGCTCCAACCCTAGCTCTAACCCTAACCCTAACCCTAACCCTAGCCCCAACCCTAACCCTAACCCTAACCCTAACCCTAGCTCCAACCCTAACCCTAACCCTAACCCTAGCTCTAACCCTAACCCTAACCCTAGCTCCAACCCTAGCTCTAACCCTAACCCTAACCCTAGCTCCAATCCTAGCTCTAACCCTGACCCTAACCCTAGCTCCCACCCTAACCCTAACCCTAACCATAACCTCAACCCTAACCCTAACTCTAACCCTAACCCCAACCCTAACCCTAACCCTAGCTCCAACCCTAACCCTAGCTCTAACCCTAACCTTAACCCTAGCTCCAACCCAAGCTCTAACCCTAACCCTAACCCTAGCCCCAACCCTAACCCTAACCCCAACCCTAACCCTAACCCTAGCTCCAACCCTAACCCTAACCCTAACCCTAGCTCTAACCCTAACCCTAACCCTAGCTCCAACCCTAGCTCTAACCCTAACCCTAACCCTAGCTCCAAACCTAGCTCTAACCCTAACCCTAACCCTAGCTTTAACTGTAACGCTAACCCTAGTACTTGCCCTAACCCTAACCCTAACCCTAACCCTAGCCCCAATCCTAACCCTAACCCTAACCCTAGCTCTAACCCTAACCCTAACCCTAACCCTAGCTCCAAACCTATCTCTAACCCTAACCCTAACCCTAGCTCTAGCCCTAGCTCCAACCCTAACCCTAACCCTAACCCTAGCCCCAACCCTAACCCTAACCCTAACCCCAACCCTAACCCTAACCCTAACCCTAGCTGTAACCCTAACCCTAACCCTAATTGCAACCCTAACCCTTGCTGTAACCCAAACCCTAGCTGCAACCCTAACCCTAACCCCAACCCTAACCCTAGCTAAAACTCTAACCGTAACCCTAGCTGTAACCCTAACCCTAACCCGAGCTGTAACCCTAACCCTAACCATAGCTATAACCCTAACCCTAACCCTAGTTGTAACCATAACCCTAACCCTAGCTGTAACCCTAACCCTAAAGCTAATTGTAACCCTAACCCTAACCCTAACTCTAGCTGTATCCCTAACCCTAACCCTAGCTGTAACCCTTACCCTAACCCTAGCTCCAACCCTAACCCTAACCCTAACCCTAGCTCTAACCCTAACCCTAACCCTAGCTCCAACCCTAGCTCTAACCCTAACCCTAACCCTAGCTCCAAACCTAGCTCTAACCCTAACCCTAACCCTAGCTCCAACCGTAACCCTAACCCTAGTTCTAGCCCTAACCCTAACCCTAACCCTAACCCTAGCCCCAATCCTAACCCTAACCCTAACCCTAGCTCCAACCCTAACCCTAACCCTAACCCTAGCTCCAAACCTATCTCTAACCCTAACCCTAACCCTAGCTCTAGCCCTAGCTCCAACCCTAACCCTAACCCTAGCCCCAACCCTAACCCTAACCCTAACCCCAACCCTAACCCTAGCTAAAACCCTAACCGTAACCCTAGCTGTAACCCTAACCCTAACCCGAGCTGTAACCCTAACCGTAACCATAGCTATAACCCTAACCCTAACCCTAGTTGTAACCATAACCCTAACCCTAGCTGTAACCCTAACCCTAACGCTAATTGTAACCCTAACCCTAACCCTAACTCTAGCTGTATCCCTAACCATAACCCTAGCTGTAACCCTAACCCTAGCTATAACCCTAACCCTAATTGTAACCCTAACCCTAACCCTAACCCTAGCTGTAACCCTAACTCTAACCGTAGCTGTAACCCTAACCCTAACATTAGATATAACACTAGCCTTAACCCCAGCCATAACCCTAACCCTAACCCTAATTTTAACCCTAACCCTTACCCTAGCTGTAACCCTAACCCAAACCCTATCGATAACCCTAACCCTAACCCTAGTTGTAACCATAACCCTAACCCTAGCTGTAACCCTAACCCTAACCCTTGCTGTAACCCGAACCTTGACACTAACCCTAGCTGCAACCCTAACCCTAACCCCAACCCTAACCCTAGCTATAACCCTAACCCTAACCCTAGCTGTAACCCTAACCCTAACCCTAGCTATAACCCTAACCCTAAACCTAGTTGTAACCCTAACCCTAACCCTAGCTATAACCCTAACCCTAACCTTAGTTGTAACCATAACCCTAACCCTAACCCTAATTGTAACCCTAACCCTAACCCTAACTCTAGCTGTAACCCTAACCCTTACTCTAGTTATAACCCTAACCCTATTCCTAGTTGTAACCATAACCCTAACCCTAGCGGTAACCCTAACCCTAACCCTAATTGTTACCCTAACCCTAACCCTAGCTGTAACATTAACTCTAACCCTAGCTGTAACCCTAACCCTAACATTAGATATAACACTAGCCTTAACCCCAGCCATAACCCTAACCCTAACGCTAATTGTAACCCTAACCCTAACCCTAGCTGTAACCCTAACCCTAACCTTTGCTATAACCCGAACCCTAACTCTAGTTGTCACCATAACCCTAACCCTAGCTGTAACCCTAACCCTAACCCTAATTGTAACCCTAACCCTAACCCTAACTCTAGCTGTGACCCTAACCCTAACCCTAGCTGTAACCCTAACCCTAACCCTCGCTATAACCCTAACCCTAACCCTAGTTGTAACCATAACCCTAACCCTAGCTGTAACCCTAACCCTAACCCTAATTGTAACCCTAACCTTAACCCTAACTCTAGCTGTAACCCTAACCCTAACCCTATCTGTAACCCTAACCCTAACCCTAGCTATAACCCTAACCCTAACCCTAGTTGTAACCATAACCCTAACCCTAGCTGTAACCCTAACCCTAACCCTAATTGTAACCCTTACCCTAATCCTAAGTCTAGCTGTAACCCTAACCCTAAACCTAGCTATAACATTTACCCTAACCGTAGTTGTAACCATATCCCTAACCCTAGCTGTAACCCTAACCCTAACCCTAATTGTAACCCTAACCCTAACCCTAACCCTAGCTGTAACCCTAACTCTAACCCTAGCTGTAACCCTAACCCTAACCCTAACCCTAGCTGTAACCCTAACTCTAACCCTAGCTGTAACCCTAACCCTAACATTAGATATAACACTAGCCTTAACCCCAGCCATAACCCTAACCCTAACCCTAATTGTAACCCTAACCCTAACCCTAACTCTAGCTGTAACCCTAACCCTAACCCTAATTGTAACCCTAAACCTAACCCTAATCCTAACTCTAGCTGTAACCCTAACCCTAACCCTAGCTGTAACCCTAACCCTAACCCTAGCTGTAACCCTAACCCTAACCCTAGCTATAACCCGAACCCTAACCCTAGTTGTAACTCTAACCCTAGCTTTAACCCTAACCTTGACCCTAACCCTAGCTGCAACCCTAACCCTAACCCCAACCCTAACCCTAGCTATAACCCTAACCCTAACCCTAGCTGTAACCCTAAACCTAACCCTAGTTGTAAACCTAACCCTAACCCTAGCTGTAACCCTAACCCTAACCCTAACTGTACCCCTTACCCTAACCCTAGCTATAACCCTAACCCTAACCCTAATTGTAACCCTAACCCTAACCCTAACCCTAGCTGTAAACCTTACCCTAACCCTAGCTGTAACCCTACCCTTAACCCTAGTTATAACCTTAACCTTAAACCTTGCTATAACCCTAACCCTAACCCTAGTTGTGACCCTAATCATAACCCTAGCTGCAACCCTAACCCTAACCTTAGCTATAACCCTAACCCTAACCCTAACTGTAACCCTAACCCTATCCCTAGCTGTAACCCTAACCCTAACCCAAGCTATAACCCTATCCTTAACCCTAGCTATAACTCTAACCCTAACCCTAGCTGTAACCCTAACCCTAACCCTAACCTTATCTTTAACCCTAACTCTATCTCTCGCTACAACCCTAACCCAAGCTGTAAACCTAACCCTAACCCTAGCTGTATCCCTTTCCCTTACCCTAGCTGTAACCCTAACCCTACCCCTAACCCTTGCTGTAACCCTAACCCTAACCCTAGCTGTAACCCTAACCCTAAGCCTAGTTGTAACCCAAACCCTAACCCTTTCCATAACCTTAACCCTAACCCTAGCTGTAACCCTAACCCTAACCCTAGCTGTAACGATAACCCTTACCATAGCTGCAACCCTACCCCTACCCCTAACCCCACCTGTAACCCTAACCCTAACCCTAACTCTAGCTATATCCCTAACCCTTACTTTAGGCAGTTATGTAACATTTAATTTGTACAAAAAGTTGAATAAAAAGATGTATTCATGATTCAACTAATCAAATGATTTCAAGTAGAATCAGATATGTTAGTGCCGGCCTAAAACAAAAACTTGCATTCACGCCAGCCCTTTTCAGATAAGACTGGACACCCCTGTCAATCCTAAATTTCTGACATTATACATTTATGGTGTTTTTTTGCAACAACAGAAAAGTCAACCCTCCTCACAACCAGGTACAGGTTCTGCATGTGACACCGCATTCTCGCATAGTGACATCATTCTTTATGTGTCTTACATCTTGCATTAGCAGTGACAGCATGTATTATAATGCACCCTCTGAGCTGCACAGCATTCACCTGTAGTCTCAGTTTGAGGTTTGCAGCATAATTATATGACTTATTTTGTAGGGCATAGGGACTGTGGTGTGGGGTATGGAGTGCAGAGTTATGTGTAGGGCCTCAAGTGTAGGGAGTATGTTGTAAAGGATAATGTGTGGTGTTCATAAGAAAGCTTGGAACTAGGGTTAGGGCTGTGGCTAAAATGCCTTGGTCCTTGCCTGTTTTTCGCTGTCTATATATTACTCTAAAGATCTTTTTCCTCTTCTTTACCCTCAGTCACCCCTCGCTGCATGAATGGTGAAAGACTGTTCCATCATTGTTGTGAGAGGCAGGAAAAAAATGCTTCTATTTCGACCGCCCACTCACACATTCTCCATCTCTACCCACACACTCTTGGTAAAAAAGAAAAAAAAAAAGAAAACTGGACTGTGGAACAGTGAGTGGTTTGAAGGGCCCAGTTAAAATAAAAAATTATGAAAATGGTTCTTGCCTGTATTACATTTCAGGGGTTAGTCCCCGATGCTTAATTCCGAATGTACAGCATCGTTTTTGGCTGCTTGTGGATCCAGAGCTTGCATGCTGAGAGACCACACAGAGAAACCGCAACGGTCGTCACAGCACCGAAACCAGGCTCAAAGAACATGCTATTCTTACATTTTGAGGAACTGACAAAACTCACAAAAACAGGAGGCCAATGAAGGACGCGGTTCACACAGACAGTGCACTCGCGGTGAGTCTGAACCGAAGCCCGTTCCTCATCAGGGACGGCAGAGGTCGCTGCCATATGCGCTCGTCTCTCGGAACAGGATGTGCGGAGCGGGGTGTGGAGGCCTCGCTGACGGTTTTCTCAGGGTCCCACAGGAAACGGTCAGGAAACATCACAAGGGGCCCGGGCGGCGCAGGGAGCCGGGGAGGGTAGGCAGCACAACAATGTCCGTTACTCCCCCCGCCAGCTATAGCGAGGATACCAGCAGCACACCAGCAGTGCAACACTCTTGTTTTCATTTTTTTCCAGGACTGGGACAAAAGCCACCTCTGACTCACAGAGGCGCGCACACATTGGCTGTTCGGCTGTTGGCTGTTTAGTTTTTCTTTTTGTTAAAGAATTTCCTCTTGTTCCTGCACCAAAGTACAGCTCATGGCCGGCACAGTGATGTTATTGTCAAAGTTTCCTGGATCAATTCAAGGTCATCTCTCACGCTAGTTTTTGAAAAAACCTTGGAGGTGCAGAACATGTTTTACTGTACTGATATTTAAAAAATGATTTTATCCTTTTATGAACTCTTTCTAAAACTAATCCACACCTGTAAGTCCCCAAAATAATGAGTATTCATAATTAATTAACATTAGAATCCCTACCACCAGACCAGCCTAATTAACAGCCTCTCTGCTGATTGCTTCAACAGCATTATTTTCCTCGGACTCCAGCTAGTGGTTCTGCTCCTGCTCCTCCTTCACTCTCACTTCTCCATTCTCACTCTGTTGTCATTATTTCATTATTCAGGTTTCTTTTTTCTCACTAGAGCTCCACGTTGCTCAGTATGGCCATCAAGACACTTTTCTTGCTCCATTTTTCATTTTCATTTTTCATTTTTATCAGATTTTCTTCTTGCTAATCCTGACTCATGTAGTTCATCCCGTATCCTCACCCACGCCCTTGGATCATCCTGACATCGGCACTGTGGGCTCGGCACTACGGCTCACCTCTTGCCGCATTTCCCGAGTTCAGCATCATCAGGGAGAAGGAGGGGAAACGATGCATTACGTTCACAGGTTCAAAATATGACTGGATAATCATTTTTATAAAGGCATCTCATTCGCTCTTCAGCTCTGAGTAGGATCCAGGATATTAGTGTGTAGTATTTTATGAATGACTAAATCAGGCCAGTTTGGGAGTTTGGCCAGGGGGATCTGGGAACATTGCTGGACCTGTGTTCATAAAATGTCTTCGACGTGAAGGTGCCGATCTAGGATCAGGTTTTTCTCATCCGTAACCAAACTTCATTATGAGCTAAAAAGGAAAACGGATTCTAGGCAAGCTTACCTACTCTGAGACTTCTTAAGAATTTAGGCCCTCATCTTTCCCATGGGATCTTCAGTGACCAAAATGACTCAGAGCACTTCCATCCAATATACAACATCTTGCATGACACAGTGTCCCCATCTCTGCACTGGGGGAGTGATATCTGCTTGGTTCTAAGGCAAGTGAGCTGCCCTTTGGTCAATCAGCTGTTGGCCAATAGGCAAGACCAGTTTTCCTTAATAATTTTTTTAATGCTTTTCCAAATCAGTAAAATATTCCTATTCTGATGAACAACATCTCATCTATGACATAATGTGATCATGTAATTGTACTTATCCCTCTTTTGGCACACACATTGCTATTGCAAGGAACAGGCCCATACATTACATGGCATTCATTACCCTATCTCCATTTATCAGTCCCAATGCTGAGTTGCTCGTAATGCATAACAGAGAACATTTGTGCTGTTAAAGACGCTGACAGGTCCTGAAAAGAAAAAACAGTTTTGAAGAGGAGCTGGCGAATTTCAGCAGCCATCAGATGTAATGGAAGTGACAGCCAAAGCGAAACACGCAGAACCACGTGCCGAAGCGCCCCCACTTCCCCTCTCACCCGTTCCACAGAGAAGCGACTGCTGCAACGATGGCCTGTATTGCGCCAGCCGTCGGGCAGACCTCTTCTGCTTTCTAACGGAAGCTCTGCCTGCAAGAGCAATGCCGTCGTGCTCTGCGTGCTGTGACTGGGCGGCGTGTATGTACATCACTCTGGAGGCTTCGCTTAACGGTTGGCATGGCGTGCACGCTTTTTTGGAGGGGGGGAGTGTGGTCATACCCACCTTTCAGTTTCACTGGATGCAGAAATGAGGTGTTTTATTGCATCAGTACAGCAAGCCTGAGACTCCTGTGCAGAACTCACGACACAGAAGATAAGAAAGCCGTCCTTCTTTAACGAAGCACATTTACATGGATGATTGTGGTTATTATTGTTCCTCACAAGGGAAATTTCCATGTTCTTTTAAGATGGCATAGTTCATTCACAAATGCTAATTAAATCAACGTAGGCACAGTGAATATAAATATTTGAAACACATACGAGGCTTATGTACAGTATTGGTGTGTAAAAATGGTTATAATTTGAAATGAACATTTTTGTTTCTGCGGAGACTTTCTGTGGTCATCAGGAGATGGTGATTCTGTGTAATCTGTCTGGAAACAGGAAGTTGCGCAAGGCTGGCGGCATTCGGAGCAGCGGTGAGGACAGCGGACAGGAAGCTCTGTGACTGGCTCACAGGCGCTCGGTTACGCCCCGCGCCCCTCGGCCCAATCCCTGTCCTCTCTGAAGCTCCTCCAGACCGCCAGCGTGTCATGCTCCACGCGTGGCGTCCTGTCGGCTGGGAGACACGTGTTCGGCGGGAACGTTACCCCTCTTACTCGCTCTCTCTCTCCACAGAGATCTCTCCATCTTCTATCTATTCTATCTATCTCCATCTCTCTTTCTGTCTTGCTCCTTGTCTCTCAGTCTCTTTCCATCTCTCTGCTACTCTTTCTGTCTTTCTTCTCTCCATTTCTCCCTTTCCTCTCTGCTGCTCCTTGTCTCTCTCCCTCTTCCTCTCTTTATCTCCCACTATCTTTTGTCTCACACTTTTCTCTTTTCTGTCTCTTTTTCTTGTTCTCAAGGTTCTCCAGTCCTCTGCAACCTTTCCCCACTCTCTTGTGTCTTCTTTCCTTGAAAAAGAAAAGAAAGGTCCCCCATTTAAATAGAAAGCTGTGCCTCTTTGATTGGCTCTGATCCAGGAGAGACAATGGGACAGTGGGTCTCTCTCCTCTCCCCATCCCAAGCACTGCGGCATTCCAGAGACAGGAAATCTGCGGGAACAAGTCCAGTATGTTTAGGTACACCCCGGCCTCCTTACACCGCGAACAGACTTGGAAAACACCAATGAATCAACATCCGTTTCCCGATTGCGATGGATTAGCATCTGGCTATGATTTAAACTGAAAAAGAACTCTGCAGAGAATGATAGAGCAACACAGCCGAACCATCAATTTAAGGAATCGGACAAATGCACAGGACTTCGTATGCCATTATTTAAGGCCAGACTCAAACCCAGGACCTTGCTGTGAGGCGACAGTGTTACCCACTGCACCACTGTGCCGCCCTCCCTTTCACAGTGATGTGAAAGATTGATTATACTCCAAGCGTTTGGTTGGAGTTATTGCTGCTAAAGGTGGTGCAACCAGTTAAGTTTAAGGGAGCAATTTTTCACATGGGTGATATGAGTGTTTGATAACTTTTTTCATTAAATAAATCAAATAATTATTTTCAAAATGTGCTTTGTGTTCCCTTTGTTTAATATTACATTTTGTCTAAAGATCTGAAACCATTCAATGTGATAAATAAGAAATAATAGAGGAAATCAGGAAGGGGGTATATAGACGTGAAGACGGCACTGTATAGAGTCTTCCTGTAACTGAGGCTGTGTGTTTACAAGGATGCAGAGGGGGAATGGTTTTGGGTGGAGAAGAGGAAGAGCTTTCCAAAATGATGTCACTGAGGCAGCCAAATGGAGAGGGAGGTATTTTTACACAGGGGTGTGATCTATTTTTTAACCCTCAGTGTAATCGAGACCCATCCAAAACCAGACGTTTGTCTGGCCCCACCCCCTCCAGAAACAGGAAGTGAATAGCTTGCTTTCTTCTGGCCAGGGACAGCCTGGTAAAGACCAGAACAGGGCCCGCCTTTCTTGGTCCCAGCAGGGAGTGGGCGACTTCAACCTCCTGTTTGTGCAATAGGTGCCCTGCTGCTAAAGCTGGTGGGATATTTAGGGCAGAGTTCATATTTGTGTGCAGTAAGTCAGATAGATTTGTATGGGATTATCTGGGTTCAGCTATCCATGCCTGTAGTGGTGCGCGGATAATGCAGCAACATTTTAAGAGCCAAAGTAATCGCTACACAGAGCAGAGCCCTGTGTTAGGGCCGACCATTTATTCTGGCTCGAATTTCCAAAAGCTGAATACATCAGTGCTGCCTCTCTCATGCGTGAGGCTGCAGTAGAGGGGTTTCACTGGTCTGCAGCTGGGGCTTGTGCACTTTAGCTAAACTTCTGGCTCAAATAAATGATGGGGCTAATTAAACGAGAGAAAAGGCTGGCCTGAAATCAAGCTACGCACAAGCCCTCGCACTTCATCCGCGGTCTGCTGTTTGATGCTAACTGCTGAAGTACAACAAGAAACTCCAGCTAAACTGCACTGAAGAAATATACATAGATACATACAGTGCGCTCCATAATGTTAGGGAAAAAGATATACATTTTTCTTGATTTGGCTCTGCACTCCGCAATTTTTAGATTTGGTTGAACTTGAGCAGATGAGATGCTTTGCACTTCAGAATTCATTCTTGTCTCCATTGATGATGTAACTGCTGATAGCAGCAGTACAATGAATTCTGAAGTGCAAAGAAGCATCACATCTGCTCAAACCATGCATAAAGGCCTTTGGCTCAGCAGGTGAATGTACGCTCAAGATGGGGCACCTTTGTTCATCTCCAGTATTTGTGCACGGAGGCAAGACCAGTGTGGAAACAACATAGGAAATTTGTGTTAAATTATGCAATTTCCTCTGTCTGCGGTGTAGACAGCGCGCCACAAGAAAAAATTATGCAATGTGCCTGCCTCCCTGCCTTCACATATGTATACGTGTACACACACACACACACACACACACACTTCCAACTGCTTCCCTTAGGTTTCCAGCCAAGTAGAAAAGAAAAGAAGAAAAAAACTAAAGGTACTAGAGCTCCCACTCATCCTAACAGTTCACTGAATGAAAAATGAAAAAATCTAAAATGTAGAATGATAAAAGAACTAAAAATAGAAAAAGTATGAACAGGCATAATAAGGAAAAAATAATGAAAGAACAAAAAGATAACATGCATCTATAGTTAATCAATTTTTAAAAACATTTCATGATTTTATTCTGAATTGGCGGTTTCTCGTATCTCTGATTCATGCAATCTTGATTTGTGAAGGAAAATCTGAAAACTGAAAAACAAAGTAAGGGAAAAAAAGTACAACGGATTCATGAAAATAAATTTGAGAAGAGCACGAAAAAGCATTAAACAAAAGCATGAAAAACAAGAAAAAGGAGCCAATAATTACCATGAAGGAACAGCTGTGATCCAATTGTGATTGGCATTATCAAATTTACACATTTTCCCAAGATATGAAAATATCTTACCTGATTTGTATGTATGTTTGAACCCAGGACTCAGCGCAAGACGGTCCTGGGTTCAAACTGCAGAAAGGGACTTCTTGTGTGGAGTTTGCGTGTTCTCCCTGTGTCTGCATGGGTTGGGGTTGACTGAAAAGTACTGGATACTTTTAAAACACCAACAAAATATTTTTCCAGAACAAATTGCCTTGATAAGACATAGGAGGCCTCTCCTATAAAATAAACTTTACATCTGGATGTCATATGGATGGGATATCAGTGATATTCATTGTAAATTATTGTACTGCAATCATTTATGACACTCTCTAAGCATTCCTTGGAAACTGAATTTCTGCAACATATCCAATTTCCAAAATAAACATAATTTTACAGCAGTGTTTTAAATTTGGCCAGTTATTATGGCCTGATGATCACTTAAGCAAATTTGTTCTGTTTAAAAACATTACATGAGAGGGAACTACGGTTTCTTGATTGGCTGGGGACCTTTAATCTTCAGGCTACTCAACCACAGATCCTCTTAAATCTGTGAAGTCTACCACCCCTACAAACCCTGACTGGGATCCATTCATATGACTTCCAGCAAATTTGCAGTTTGCAGAAAATATGCACACACAAGCACGCACACACACGCACATGCACAAGCACACGCACACACACACACACACACACACAAATGTTATATAAACACATGAACACATAAACACATGAACACTCATTTTACACACATCATCATTTTTCTTCAAACCAAATAGAACAGGGAAGAGAATACTTTGGATTGGTCTGTGACTCATGCAGCTTGTTTTTAGCACCATTTCGTACATTCAGTGGCGTCAGCGCAAAGCCTAGTGATGCTTAATAATAAACAGAAGAGGAACCTCTGATTGACAACACATCTGTTTTTAATTATTTTCCAAATTGTTTGTAACTTTACTGCGATTTGTTCAGCAGCCTACTCCTCTTTGCTGTTTCACTTAATTTCAATCCAAAGATTTGCTGCAAACAAGAAATGATTTCCTACCTTAGACATAATCCAGAAAAAAGAACCTTCAATATTTGAAATACGTTGATTGGACATCAATAGTTGAGCGCCTGCAGGTCATAGTCCACCGTGGGTCGAAAGGGCCTAGTGCACATCGGGCCCGACTGGCTTGATGAAATGTGTCTATTTCCATACACAGTCAACGTTGTTGCTAAGAGATGGAGAGGCTAGGTATTCCGGGCCTGATAAGTGATTATGCAGAGAGGGTGATGGGGGATCAGGGCTTGTGGGAGTGAAAGATGGAGTGACTGCTGTAGAAATGTGCTTCACAGCCGTGCACTTCAGGCTCTCTGCTTTCACCTGCAGAGTCCGGCAGCTTCGGCGGCTTTCTCTGCATCTGCAGCGTTTCAGCGATGAGACAGCAAGCTCCCAAGAGCCCTGCAGCGCTTCAGCGATGAGAGAGCCAGCTCCCAAGAGCCCTGCAGCGCCTCAGCGATGAGAGAGCGAGCTCCCAAGAGCCCTGCAGCGGGTGGCACTGCAGCGAGCTGCCAATCACTGACAGGATAAAACAAATCAAGGCATGTCTCACAATGACACAATGACAGCAAAACACCATGACTGGTTAAAACCAGTGAGTGACATTTCAGGGAAAATCCCTGACAAGAAGGTCATCAATCAGAAAATAATGATCACCGCAGAGGCGAAGATCATAAGTGAGAAAGTCGGTCTGTAGTAGGTGACGTGACTGTTAGTTCTTAAATATCAGTTCCTACCACCTATAAAGATGTGCTATATGAATATTTACCAAATCATGACGTGAATATTAATACATCATGATATGGTAGATATGCACAGGAACCATTTGGTTGCATCACAAGAATTATTGTTCCTGCTATGACAAAGCACAGCGCAGCCAGACTCTCTGAGAGGTTGCCATGGCACTAGCCCGTGCATGCGTGGCTGGTAAAGGCCTGGGATGGGCCACAGAGTCCCGTCTGAGAGTGGCTCTGACCCCGCGTTAACGGCCTGGCTCAACTGTTCCCGTCCCACCCCTCACTGCACCTGTCCCGTCAGGAGGGTCAGGGCACAAGTGTTGGCTTCCGCATCCCCTGCATCTGTTACCCCCACCCCCCCACACATTCCACTCTGTAACACTTTCAACAGGAGAACATGAGACCATCACAAGAACCCCACCACCGCACACACAGCTGAAAGTCTTTTTTTTTTTTGTTCAAACAAAACAACCCCCGGTTTCTCGTTTCTCTAAATTTGGAGAGTTCAGTTCTGTCAGTGAGTGAGCTCACTTCTGCAGCAGCCTCTCTGTTATTTGGGGAAGGCGCAGGGCTGTTCACTTCACTCCGCGGTCCGCGGAGCGCTGCGGGGCCGAGCACGGCGAGCGGCGTGGCGCTCGGCCGAGGTTCTGCAGCGTCTGAACGCCGCGCCGACAAGGGCAGACCCGGGTCACGGGCTTCATTTCACATCCTTTAGCCCTTCAGACTCCAGCAAATCAATGTGCGCTACTGACATCTGCAGAAGAAACATCTTTTTCACCCACATTCAGAACCCGTGTTTTCAATTTGCCCTGGCACCCTGAAGGAGGTCTGTGCAGGAGTCAGGAGGAGACGCAGGCCTGGAGGCAATCAGCGTGCTCTCAATGCTGGCTCGGAGATAAAAGGAAGCGCTGCTTCTCTTTTTTTCTTCTCAGTCTGGTGAGTTAATTTTGGCAGCGATGAACTCACCAAACTGAGTTTAGGAAAAAAGTGAACTAATGCTTGCATTTAACTGCGTCAAGTGAAGGCCAAATGCAAATTGATTCCAAGCTACGATCTGTAGTCACTTCAAAGCTGTTTCCTTTCTCATAACAACATATATGTATACGAAACAAAAACAATAAAAAATATAAACAATATTGTAAAGAAACAAAACAAGAAACTTATGTTTTCTTATGTTAGATGATAATGCTTACCATGAATGTGATACAAGTCATTAATGTAATTACAATCTACATTACGTGACTTCACACTAATAATATCTGTAGTACTTATATACGTATATTATCTTCTGATTGCAGATTAAATAACTGGGCCATCATGATAGCATGAGAAAACAAATGATGTAATTTTGCCACAACTAAGCAAACATTATCATAAGCAATTGACAGCATGTGAATAAGTTTATTGTATCATCAATAAATGATGTTATGATGGGTTTAAATTACCATCAAACTTCATAGTGACAGAAAATTGTTTGGAGAGAGTTGACCTGTTGATATGTGACTAATTTGTCATATTAATTGAGGACAAGGCAGTCATTGTGAAAACACTACACACATACCAGTTTGGAAGGCTGATACTTCTCTAGCAGAGAGCATAGGATTTTGAAATTGTATTTTTGCATTGTTCTATCTCTCTGTGCAATCAATAGAAGAGCCTATGTTTCCTGTACACAAAGCACATCCTCCGCCCACATCCTCTATTCAAATTGCACAGCCCACGCACCACTTCTACTGCCTGACACCCCCCCTGCCCTATCCACCACAGCAACTACTCCACCATGCCAGCGCTTTGCCCCAAAAACACTTTCGTGACTTTCAGTTTCCTGTCACCTGCCTCAAACTGAAATTACCCTCAGAACACTGAGCCTTTTGTATTGTGGTGGTTTCATTTCTCTCCACTTGGGGCGCCTGGTTGGTTGTGCACTGAAGGGTTTTTAGTAGGTTACTTGTATATTTACGTATTTGCATACACTCATAATTATTACCTATATGACTCAATGGAGCTGCTTCAGAAGAATTTTTTTTTTATTGAAAGAGAAAAACGGCAATGAACATTCGAAAATGGACCCAGGAAATTTATTTACTTGGACTTATCAATTTATTCTAAGTCGGTGACCGATAGATAAATTTGTGCGTCAGTGTGTCCAAATGTTTTCCCTGAGTTTCCTTCCCACAGAAGCCGTTTGAGGGTTTTTTTATGGTTAGATTGAGGGTAGTAAAGCCTAATGGTGGCTGCTTCGTCGTTGGAGCAGAGACTAGAGAAGAAGCGCAGTATCTGAGCGCTTGCATGCAGCAGGCAGTCTCTAGTGTTCTGTGCGCGCTGACGCCCAAACGCCTTCACAAAGTGCGGTTTGCTATCAGCACGGACCACGGCCCTAAAACTGCTGCGCCTGGTCCCGCTCACTTCCTCCCGCCAGAATCGAGCCCCTGCCATCGCGGTTCTGCGGTCACACGATGACGGCAGCAAATTAATCATGAGCCGACAAACGTCCCCTGTCCCCGGCCCCGAAATGCAGAAGTGACACGCAACCGTCACATCGGCCCCGTGTCCTCTTTTGTGCCGTTCTGCTGCGGATTTGATGCACGACACGCCACTCTCCACAAATAAAGTTACTGTGGAGTGCCTGCGCAAACAGCACCACTCAGCAGCCTAACCCTGGTCCACTGTAGCTGGCTCTGATTATATTGCCATGGAAACATACATGCTTTGCACTGCAAAAGGAGGCTGTTCCAATTATCTGCAAGCATTTACGCTGCTGTTAAACCCAAAGGGCTTTTTGTTGTATTAATGCAGCCCCGTAATTCTAAGAGCACTGTATGACCTGGATGGCTTCAGCTATTCACTGGCACTGCTGTCTCAGCCAATCCACAGTGAGTGCACATCAGCATACTCACGCTACATCTGCATACCAAGTCTCACAATCCGATCTTTGCTCTGAGGGCCACAATCAATAATGATTCTACTGAGACTGAGTCAGTTTTTCAAACCTTATTTAACGCTTCCATATGCTTAAATTATGTTTGAACCAATCAGAATTGGACACACTGAGTGTTGAGCCTGCCGTTTGGGCCTCTACTGTTTTAGCCAGCTCATATACAGTGAGCTCCATAACATTAGGGACAAGGACTTTTTTTTTCTTGATTTGGTTCTGTACTCCACAATTTCAGATTTATAATTTAAAAAATTTACATTTAAGATTTAAGTGCAGATTCCCAGTTTTTGCTATACGGTATTTATTACATTTTGGATTCACCTTGCAGAAATTTCTGTAATACATTACTGAATCCAATTGAAAATGTATTTCACATACTAAAGAGAAAACTTAAGCCAACTAGCACCCGAAACAAGCAGGAGCTAGATGGGTGCAGTACAGGGCATGACAGAGAAGATGCTCATCACATGGTGTTGTCTCTGGGTCACAGACTTCAAGAAGTCTCTGCATGCAAAGAATATCCGAGAAAGCACTAAACATGACTACTTTCTTTTATGTAACAATATGTCTAAAACGTCATGGTGGCCTTGAAATGGGGGGGGGGGGGAGCCAAGCCACAAAGCTTGGCTCCACAATCTGTCTTCACCACTATGAATGTGGAGAACAGATCGCGCTCTTGGACTGCAGAACAACTGTTCCAGTGCATTTCAGTGATGACTGGGCGTAATTTCAAAGGTTAGCCAAGGACAAAAGGTAGCACATTCTGAATGTAACCCCTTTGAGGGATCAGAAAGTGTCTAAATGACTCTCGCACCTGGTTTGCGAACAAATGCAGCATCTTGGATCAGGAATTCCGGAGGAATGCTGACATCACAAAAGAGGCCGATTGGACGTGGCGTTCTCCGGCCGCGGTCCGGTCTCCCCGGGCAGCGAGCGGGGCGGCCTGCATTCATGACGGGGGTCACTTAGGTGACCGATCTGCCCGCTGGAGTCGTCACAGCAACAATAAGTCAGCGGAGAAAGCTTACAATGAGAAAGGACCTTTTCACCCACGGGGAGCCACTTCATTCAGGCACTACAAAAGCCCCTGGAAGGGACCCGAGGAGGCTAAACGCAGCGACCATGTCAGGTACGACAGGAGGGACGTTACTTACAGGGAACAGGGGGCCTTCCATGCCTAACCCGTCCACAGACTGAAGTTGTTTTTGTGGAAGAAACAAAAACAGAAAAAAACTGGTTAAAAGACTACTGAAGAACAGGAACGGCCACTCAGAGCAGAACCAGCATCACTCACCAAAAAAAAAAGAAATGTAAATTCGCACATCATGGACACAGAGCTCCCCCGCGCCATGTCAGAGCAAAACTGCCACACCCGGGCCCCCCCTGTCCCGGCCCCCCACACCGCAGCACCCCACACCCCGGGCCCCCCAGCCCCCTGATGAGACGTCTTCTGCTAAAGGTGGCGTGTCCAAACCTCACAACAAACACAGAGCAGGGCTATATTTAGCCAGGCTGGACTAATGAACAGAGGTGAGAAAACACAGAGAGAGCTCTGTGATCCCCCCCAAACACCTCCCCACCCCCCTGTTCCTACCCCTGCTGAGCTAATTGCCCTTTGCCGAGCCTATACTTTTTGTCTGGCCGCTTGGAAAACCCCATTCATTCGTCTCTCCAGCGTTTCCACTCCCACGCCCACTTTCTTCGCGTCACAAGCCCCCTTGCTGCTTGGGCGCCCTCATTCTCACACTGGAGCCTCTAATGTCGTCAGCTGTGCCGTTTCCCATTTTCCCCACCCACCTCACCTCGGGGTAAGCGTGCTATTTAGAGGAGGCCCACGACAAGAGGGCGCGAATTCCACCAGCCGCCGTCTACGGAGAGCAGGGTGTGGCCCAGAGAAAGGAAAGGCGAAAGGAAAAGGGGGGGGGGGGGGGGGGGGGGGGGGGGACAAAGCCGTGACCTCGCGAGCTCACCCGCGACGCAGATGAGAAAGCGTCCTCCCGCCCCTTCGTTCTGACTGGCCGCGGGAGCGTGGTCAGGTGACCGAGTTGACAACGCCACGGCGTCCCCTTCTCCGCATCCTGAGGATTAGCCCTCGGGACGACGGCAGGGAGGGCGGGAAACCCAATCACAAACGCCTCCTTTCTGGAAATCCTTGGGAAATCGGTGTCACGGAATCAGAAAAATTCCACGCCGCTGCCCTGGGGGTGTGATTAAATATTTCGCGAAGGGGAAAAGGTTAGAAAGAAAAAAGAAACAAGAGAGACATTCATAATTTTATACTGAATTATAAGAGGGAGGAGAGTCGTTTCCCCGTATATTAGACAATGACCATTTTCCACGACACCAATTTCCCAAGGATTTCCAGAAAGGAAGCATTTGTAATTCAGCTGATTATACACAAAGCGATTATACAGTTATAGACTAGTGCAGGGTTATGATAACTGTTTTTTGTGCATCTGAAGAACCCTGGAGGTTAAAGGTCATGCTAGATTAGCGATAGCAGCATGAGACTGTAGAGGAGTAGACTGTGGTATACTTGAATAGAAGCAAGAAACATGCAAAGTTCATGGAATACACAAATCAGCTCAATGCAACATATTTATTTTTAGATTTTCTTGTGAAAGAACAGAGGAGCCCTTGTGCTTCCTGAAGAAATAAAAAATAGTAACAAAATTATTCAAAACAACAAAGCAAAAAAAGCTCTTATAAAAAGGCGACAATCGTGATTAAGCAATCAGACTTACGGGCATTTCTTTTTACTTTAGTGTTTATATAAAAAAAATAATTCAGCCCTCTTTACAAAAAATGATCATAAATAAATAACTTAACTGTCAATACAGAAAACCACAAAAAAAGTATGTACAAGGAGCCCTTGTGTGAGGCAGAATGGTGCTGGAGAGGTAAGGGGGTGCTGACGGGGGCCAGAGTTGTACAGATGCGGGTGCGGCTGGGAGATATGGGGTGGAGGCGGGGATGTGGGGGGAGGGGGGGGGGGGGGTGTTTGAGGATGTGGTGAGGGAGCGGGAAGAGGTTGAGTGAACGTCAGAGCCTGATCTTTTTTTTTGGAGGTGGGGGGGTTGGGTCATAGTTCTGGGTCCGGTTGAGGCGGTGTGGGGGACAGGTTTGGGGGCAGGTTCCCTCTTCACAGCCTGGGCGTCAGAGCTTGCTCTCCTCCTCCTCCAGCGCTCGGTTCAGCCCGGGGATGAACTTGAGCAGCCGCCGGCGAAAGCTCATCTGCTTGGGCTTGGGCTTGCGCGGGAAGGAGCCCAGGCTGCTCGGTTTCTCGGCCACGCCCTGCGAGCAGGAGGAGGAGGAGGACGACGCCGCGCCCCTCAGGTAGCTGCGGGTGCTGGCGCTGCGGGTCAGCTGCGTCTTGGGGGCGGGGTAGAGCGCGCTGACGGGGCGGGCGGGCCGCGGCTCCGCCTCCTCCTGGCACACGAAGGTCTGGTACAGCGGGTCGTCGTCGGCCGCCTCGCTCAGCCGGCTGGCGCTGCTGCTGGCGCTGCTGCTGGCGCAGTAGAGGGCGCGCACCGCGGCCGGGCTGGGCGCGCCCAGGCTGCCGTACACCAGCGCCCGCGCCGACTCCAGCGACTCGTACACCGCCGCGTCGCCCATGACGATGCCTGCGAGGGGGAGGAGCCCACGAGAGCGGGTCAGACGGCTGAAAGGCACCAATCGGCCGACCCCGAGGCCGCAGCCTCCAGATTAAAGGGCAGGGAAGGGCGGGTGCTCAAATACATGAGTAGTGTGCGCTAGCACACATGCATTCCGTATCCAACACACACTGCCTGCCTCATTTTAGTGTGGTTCATACCCGTGTACCACCTTCAAAGCAAACTCCACCCTTTTTGACCGTAGATAAAAAAAACACTTTCCCAAATAAAATGTGAGGATACATTTTGGAGCCCATCCCAGTTACTGGAATGCGTGTGCTCTCGCACTCAGGAAAGGAGACGTCTCTCCTTCTGTCCCACCGTGGAACAGGAAGCAACTCACTGTAGAACAGGAAGTAACTCACTATGGAACAGGAAGCCACTCACCGTGAACTAGCCTCTGTTCCTGCACCATCAGTGACCTGTACTCCTCCCACTTCTCATGCAGGGTTTGCTGTCGAAACAAAAAAAAAAACACAAACACACAAAAAAGAAAGCAAGTCAGACAAAGATCCCTTTTTTGCGCAATGGGGGTCATCTGTTTACTTAAGCGAGAACAGAACACAGAAGTAAAACTGCGCGCTAGCAGAAAAGCACTGAAGCATTTAGACAAAGCTGAGGAGGGGCCATGAGAAAGGGCCTCTATGTCAAACACAGACGACGTTTCAGCCCGTCTGCTCTATTTCTCACAGATTTTTAAAATATTTACGATGAACAAGGCCATTGTACTAACCATACATGTCCACTGCTGTGAATCCATCTTGTAGCTTACTGGCTAAATGCCAATCAAAACCAGCAGTATCCAATCAGGATGCGGAACACCACTAAGTACTTGCAGAGCTAATATCATCTGGAGTAGCAGCAGGGTCTACCTCCCGCTCCCTGATCTGAACAGCACAAAGTTAAACAGGAGGAGAAGAACAGCCTACCTTTAAAAACTGCAGGCGAGCCTCCAGTTCTGCTTTCCGTATGGAGTCACTGTACACTGTCTCCAGCCTGAAACAGCAGAGTCCCGGGTTAGTACAGCACACAGAAACTTCCAAACCAGGGGTGCAGGTCTGCACTGGTGTCTGCTACAATCAATTGTCTCAACTTTCAAAATCTCTGTACACACCAGTGCTGGTCAGGCACTGTAAAAGACCGTCGTAAAGAGTTTTCACCAAAGACGAGGGTGCAGGCCACAACTGCAGCTCGCAGCTTTATTAAGCTCGCAGCTTAATGAAGCTTGTGGCTCATAATTAAGAGCAGAGGTCGTAATGAAATCCTGAAACTGTTTATACCCATGGACCAAATAAGCTCCACACTTCACAGCCTTTGTTCTTCTGATTGCTAGTTTAATTACTTCTCTCTCTCTCTTTTCCTGAAGTTTTCTTCATCAAGTTCTTTGGTCTCAAATTTTCACAAGCTGCAGATTCTTTCAGCCTCGGATTCACTGGGACTCACCAAATCGCCAGACTGCGAGTAGTCCTCACCCAGGACGTACAAAAAGAGTCTCCAATCTGGCAACCCAATGAACCCAGAAACCCTTGCTAACCCCCACCGCTCCGCGGTCTCCAGTTCCCAGCTCTGTTTAAAGGGTGATCGGGGTGCGTGGGAGGGGGTGGAGCACGGTGTCAGAAACACAGGGGTCTAACCGGGCCCCGCTATAATGGCTCTTTCTGTGCGAGGTTCCGCCACATGGCGCGTCTGGGCTTAGCAGCTTCAGAGAGGAGAGGGCGATCGCGTTTCAGTCACGCACTTCGCCCCGGAGACCGGCACACACACGCACAAGGCGCTCATTTCTACGGGGGCCGGTACATTTCTGCTTTAATGGCTGACTTTACCCGCGCTGGCGGCAGGGATAATTTGGCGACGCTTGTAGCGGGCGCAGAGGCATGCTTTGTTCCATGCTTGTGTGCTTAAACCCCCCCCCCCCCCTTTTTAAGAGGCGGAATTCCCGTTTATGAGCAGGGTGTTCATTTTTTACAGTCACTTTCTTCTTTTATGAACTGAAAATGCGTGTGTGTGTGTGTGTGTGTGTGTGTGTGTGTGTGTGTGTGTGTGTGTGTGTGTGTGTGGTTCAAATAAGCCTCACACAGAGCTTCGTAGGATAATTAAAATATAGAGACCAGAGTACTAGTTTTCACTGCACATTTACAAAAACACTTAAAATGTGCTCTCACTGGGGCACGGAGGAGATTTGAATTTCATGGAAATTAACAGTCGTTAAATAACTCTGAAACAAAGACTTCTCTGAAGGAGCGAAGCAGCATAAAAATGATAAGGCTCAGCATGTTCCTTCTAAAGGAGGTGAAATTGAACAAAGGCACGATGTCTTAGCTTTGCGGGCTGGTGGCAGAAGACAGCCACAGAACCGGGCCCAGCCTAAAGGCCTCAATGGCCGCAAGCTAAAAACATCCAGAGACAAAGGCTCGAAGAAAGTGGCCTCGACACCAGCGTCGCAACCGTGACCGAGCGCACAAAATTCAGCCAACTCTGGAGCCAGCCACTGACGCCGTCTCTGCAGTCGCTCAGTACAAAACGGAAGAAAACTACCAGGAAAAGAAGGTTTGTACCCAATGAGCCTTTTACCCGTTTCCCCATTGAGCTGCTCTGGGATTCTGTCAGTCTCACCTGATGGAGTTTCCGGAGGACCGTATGAGCTGGACGATGTCCTTGTGCCTGCATCCCTCCACCACGGCCTCGTTCACGCTCGCGATGGTGTCCCCTGCGCCAGAGAGACCCAAAAACAGTCAGGGAACACGCCTCGCCACCATCAGCACACATGAACTTCATTTAAAACGCGCAGTTAACACGAAAACATAATACGCTTTTAAAACTAAAGTTATAATTTTTAGTTAGTTTTAACTGCTGTGGTCGGTTTGTTCCTCATACACTTGTGGCTTATGGGAAATTGCTCACTAACCAGCAGAGCCTGGCCTTCATTAGGCCTGTGATGCTGATGTGTGAATGTGTGTGTGCGCACGTGTGTGTGTGTGTGTGTATTTGGTAAACCAGACACTTAAAAGGCAGAAACCCCACCCCCCCCCCCCCCGCCCCCCCCCTCCTCTCGCAGTGAACTGGCCTCAAGTTTTATTTTCATTGGCAGTTTTATAACTTCACAGGAGAAACCCGAGTTCCTTTCACCCTCCTTTTACAGTTCCTCCCGGCTGGGAGGCCGGGAAGCTTTTGATTATAAACGGGGCTCTGTGCCGTCTCGGTGATACCACACGTCTGCAAGGTCTCCACCACAGTACACCGCTCTGCGACTGTAATGTAACGGGTGAAGTGTCATGAGAGAGGTGTGAAACCCCCATTGGGGGAATTCACCACAGCCGTGCTCTGATCAGTCAGGGGAGGACTGACGTTTCCTGCGCTGAGGCAGGCCCAGGTGCTCGGGAGTGTTCTGTTTGCGCCTCACTTACGAGAACCACGCTTTCAGCGAGGCCTCGCGGGCGCCACGATGACATCATACGCCGAGCGCAAAGCATGCGGGGAATGCAGGAAGCGAAACCGACAGGCGCAACCGACGGCGGCACTGCCTGCAGTCGCTCTGCACGCAGCCACTCGCCCACGCCCACGCCGCGCCGCGACACGCACAGCCACGTGAGGCCCACGAGCGCGGACGCCCCTTCCCGGGCACCGCGCGGGCGAGAGGCAGCGGGCTGCCAGCTTCTGAATCGGGCCCAGTTTGTGGGGTCGCGCGCTAACTTTGACTTGCCCACCACTGTTAAAGCTGAAAAAGTAATGCGGTTTAAAACGAGTGTGGGACATATTCTGGTGACGTGACAGGGTTCGTTGTACAAATTACGGGTGAAAATAGGAACACTCGGAAATAAATACAGAATCATCCGGAATCACAACTGAGATCTGACCTCACCCGGCTGGTGGGAGTTGTTGTTTATGAGCGAGAACAGGGAAGCAGACTGTCCCGTTTGCGGTTACCTCAGTAAAAGGTGCCAGCCAAACTGTCTGACAGGGTGACAACAGGTCGATTTGTAACCAAACAACAGTGGGCAGAACTAAAAACCTTGAAAATATCCTCTACCTGTGGTATGTGGGCAGGCACAGACATCCGTCATAAAAATACTATATATATTTGAGAAGGTATGTATTATGCATACACACTGTACACACTGTATACATATACTACATACAAAACATAATACGTCATCTATATAATATTCACAAACACACAGACACACACCCACATACTATATGGCTTTTTTTAACTTGCTGGCTCAGTCACCTCACTTATGTGAATCATGGTAAATCTTGAGGGGGAATTTTCTTCACTTGTCACCTCGGGGTGTGACAAAGTTGCCAGACAGGCTGATTGAATAACAGCCACGTTCCAGGACGGGGTTGCAGGTACATAACAGGTCAACTCAGACACAGGGACATATGGACAGGGACAGGGACACAGGGACAGGGGCAGGGACACAGGGACATACGGACAGGGACAGGGACAGGGACACAGGGACACAGGAACACAGGGACATAGGGACAGGGGGGCACAGGGACACGGGGACACAGGGACACAGGGACACGGGGGCACAGGGACAGTGACACAGAGACAGGGGAACACAGGGACACACAGGGGCACAGGGACAGGAGGTCAGAGGGCGGGAATCTTACCGACTCTGAGGCCGGCGGTGTGGGCGGGGCTGCCCTCGTGGACCTTGCAGACGAACGTGCACATCTCCACCGAGTTCTCGTCCTGGTGATGCAGCCCGTACGTCTGAAACAAAACGGCCAGGCTTATGACAGATAGAAAAGTGTGAAATCATTCAGAGGCAGGAGCTGTACAGGAGGACAGACACCAGTGGGGCGAAAAACTCCCTCACAGCAATTAGATATACAGCAATATGTTGTAAATACACTGACTTCATGGGAAAACACTGCTAGATATAATTCACAACAAAGTATTTTTAAAAAACGTCGCAACAGCCTGTGGCAATAACTCGTATGCTTTCCCACATAGTGAGTGTTGCAATATAGTTCCTGACCATGATAAGAGACTTGATTTGGATATACTGCACCACATATGGTGCACTGCAGTCCATTTCCGTAAAGGCATGAAGCAGTGAAATCACACAGAAAGAAGCCATTTCCCAGAAACACATCACTCGATGTAATGCAGCCACTGGGCCTCAAGACAACGGCCAGTGCTGTCCAAGTCACACAGCAGAAACACAGAGACCTGGCCACAAGAACTACACCATCTAACTGCTAACAAACCGGTTGAAAAGTGGCCGAAAAGTGAAACCAGCCCAGTATGTAGAGTATAAATAATAAAAGCCATTAAAAATAAAACGATGGACCTCCAAACGTTACGAATCAACAGAGACGGGACCTGCAGATTCGCGTGCGTGGGGCGCTATCAGGGACCGAATTTTGCCGCGTCCCGCAGGGGCGAACGCTTCCGCGATGGCCAGTTATCTGTGCTCGCCGGCGTTCATGCAAATCCTGACGGCAGCATTTTACTGCCAGTTAAAAGCAGCCCGGAGAGCCACGGCGCTCTGTGAGGAAACCCACAGCGCATGAGGGCCCTGATAGATCAGGCCGTGCAAAACCTTTCGCGCGATAAGACACTGCATCAGAGGAAAAGGCCCGCGAACACAGGAAGACTACAATCTGATCGCGCGCTGAAGAGAGAGTTCATGAAGCCGCGTTTTCTCATCTGCACAAGGCGTGAACGAGATCTGCTTCTCGGATTCTTATCTCACACGGCCAGCTGCCGTTATCCCATGCGAGACAAGAGCTTTGTTTCTACGGCGACACTCAAAAACGACATTTACGAAAGGCCAGGGGCGGCACGGAGGTGCCGAGTTCAAATCCCGACCGAGGGCCTTTCTGCGTGGAGTCAGCACGTTCTCCCCGTGTCCGAGTGGGTTTCCTCCGGGTGCTCCGGGTTCCGCCCACAGTCCAGTGACATGCAGGGTTAGGATAAATGGAGACTCAAAATTGCCAGTAGGTATGAATGTGGCAAGTGAATGGTGTGTGTGCCCTGCGATGGACTGGTGACCTGACCGGGGTATATTCCTGCTTTTCACCAAATGCATGCAGTGTTGGCTCTGGTGAATTCAGTTTTCATGAGGAAACGTTTGGGAAAAGATACTACAATATGATCAATTTTTAGTTCTGAGGAATGGAACCCAATTTACAGCCAAGCAAAGCATTTCTGGTAGCGTCACTGAAACTCCAGCGCAGAGGCGGAACTCCCCACAATTACTGTACAGATGCAACAGTGACATTTGACGTAGTTTTAGCTTATCGCAGAGATCGCTTGCGTGTCATGTATCTCACGAGAAAAAAACGACCGCTTTGCGAGCGCAGAAAACCCGACAGGTTCAAATCGCATCAGCGTTTCGAACGCCATCGCTGACGGAGGAGATGCTCGCTGAGGCCTCCTGTGGTAAAACCACAGCCAAATTCCCCCCGAAAGGGGAATCGCGCCGCACGCCGTCGACGTCCCATCACGCAGCGGGGTGGCACTTTCCCCACAGGGAGACAAATTTCCCAGAACGTTCTGCTCTGAGGTAGTCCAAGACCAGAAACTTTCCAAGCACTTCTGAAGAAATCACTGGGCATGAATGGTTCACCTCAAAATGTGAGTGTCACCTGCTTAATTACTTGTCCGTGACCCTTTGAATAGGAAAAGGTCATGGACAAATCAAACCAGACATTGTGTAGAAGTTTGTTTTTTTTTTAAAAACAATTTAATAAGGGAATTCATAAGAGGAAGTTGTGGGAGTAGGCCGGTTCCCTTTGGTTCTGAATTCTAACAGTAGTTTAGCCCACTGGGGCCTTTCACTTGTTCCTCTCTGAGGCCGAAGCGCATAACAACAGCTCACTCATTACGTGGCATCAGACTCATTTCTGTTCTTAATTGTTTAATTAACTCAATTATTCACTTTATCGGGTTATTTTATTATGAGCTACAACATACGACTGCTCATACAGCCCTAGACAAAGATGTTTTACTGTGGTCGGACGCAGGAGTGACCTAACGCTGGTGTAAACAGCCATCCGGAAAACAGTCACCTCAACTGTTTGTACTGTAACAAAATCCGTCACACACACAATTCGGGCCTTCAGGACCACAGTTAGGCACGCCTGCTCTAAGGCTTTAGCACACATGTACCATCGCACTGACAAGCGCACATCCTGTGGACGGGATCAGCACTTTGATTTCTGCTGACTTACATTAAGAAGCAGCAGAAGTGCCTTAGAGACCGAGGAGAGGAAACGGGTCACGCACACATCTAAACTCACACGCAGCAGCACTTCTGCGATAACCCGGTTAATCTGAAGCTGGGGTGGGGGGAGGGAGGGTGGGGCTGGATGTACATCATGACATGCAAATTGACATTGGTGATGCAAATCGAAAACAGTCACATATACGTGGGGGGTGGGGGGGGGGGGGGGGAGTGCAGGTGGTTAAAATTGTGTTGCTAGGCTGCAACCAAAACAACCCTGGGAGGAGTAGTGAAAGAGAGACAGAGAGAGAGAGACATAGAACAGGATCTGAAACTCATCAGTCTTTCGGTGTCACGCAAGGACCCCAAACTGACGTCCTGTGGCTGAGGCAGGAAAGGAAGTGTTTCTGTCCAACAGTGCCCACCCAATTTGTTACTAAATATACGCCCTTATCTGGAAACCAACATAAAGAGAGACAGTTTGGACCAACAATATGACTTTGACGTGATAAAGCTGTAAACTATTATTAATCTTTTCTTAAAGATGAAACTGAGAAACGGGCTTTGTCGAGGGCAAGGCGGGGATTTGGGGCTGAGTCCAGGACGATTAGCGGGTGCCTGGTCAGGCCGGCGTTTTGAACGTTTTACATCCACAGAAAAGAGACGCTGTGACCCCGGAACCCTGCAGCCATCGGCTTCTTTCACGACATAAATTGGGGATTTCAAAACGGGTGTTCAAGCCGAACGATCTGAACAGAGTGGATTGAAACCACGGTAACGATTCGGCAGCCTGGGGTGACCTCGTTATTGAAGCGCACTGTGCAGCACCACCAACCAGCCACATAATCCTCTTACCTGGATCTCAAAGCCAAACGTCTCCTCCTCCTCCTTCTCAAGAACAATGACTTTCCTGAAACAGAGGACAAAACAGCAAATTAGTTTCCCCAAGCGTCACACAGTGAGACTCCTAAAAGACCGTTTAGAACAAATAAAGGACACTTTAACACCATCACACTTCTGAATCAGCTCTGCCTCAGCCCTGGGTCTTTTGGCATAGCAGCCTACAAATCTCTGCCAAGGAGAAAATGACAGAGCAAATAGGTCTGTTATGTCATACCTGGTAATTCTTGGAAGTATAGCTAGAAAGTACCCACCAATCACAGCTGGCATTTTCAATTTATTTTTACCAGCATACTCCATTATTGGTGGAGCTCCTCTCTGTTTATACTAGTAAGGCTACAACACACCAGTTTTGTCCTTATTAGCTATATTATCCCTAAGTGTAGTGTTCTGTTCTGCTATAAGAATGAGTGCCGCAAGCAGTGGAAACTACAGTAATCGCTCCACTCACACCGCGGCTAGGCTAATTTCAGGGATGGCCTACCACAGCACACTCCTAAATAAGCATGGCTGTGGAAGTTTCCTGCGTGTGGAACATGCGCAGCGCTGCGGCGAACCGGGGAGCTCGGACGCCTAACGAGCCCGAGCCGAAGAGCAGAGAAAAATAAAGAGGCGGCTGTCCTCTCCCCTCCCTTTTTCACAAAGGGCTTTCCGCACGGCAAACAGATGGAGAAATAATTTAACTTTGCTCACAGCCAGAGCGCGTTCGACCGCCGGCGGCAATGCTAAGCACCGGGTAGCGACCAGCGAGGAAACCACAGCGGCGAGAACAATAGGTGTACTGAAGACATTCTTTTAAAAAAACCCACACAATAGAGCGGCACGCAGACGTGCCCGCGCGTGACTGCGTCTGAGACGACACTGTGCCACCGAGACAAACAACAGGACAACAGGTATCAGACGTAAACAGAGCGGGTGGCGGAAAACGTTCCACCCACGAGCTACGCCTCCGCGGCGCGTTCTGCGTGTGGGGCTGGGCTCCCAACTGGCCACAGCCCAAAAATAACAACAACACACTTCACTGTCGGCAGTGGCGTATGATGGGTGTGGGGGGGGGGGTGCTGGTACATCAGCCTTTCCATTACATGTGCCAAATGCCAAAATGCCACCCAAGACTGGCGCTGCAGCAGTCGTACAGGGCCATCCCACACTGCCGCTGCCAACTGCAAACCGCGTGCGCCTGTCCAGCCAAAATGCTATTTGCGTCTTTGGCGTTTGAGAGCAGCGGCGCATTAATATGCATCGCAGAAGTTAAGAGGGCCGCCAGACAGTCCTGCTGAAAGACAGACCCACGAGACAACCGGGCTCAGGGCTTCCCTGATACCCGTGCGGTCTGGTTCCCATGCCAGGGAAAACAGTCCGAGCTCCAGGGCACTTTGTTAGTCCCATGCCCAATTACACTGGGATGCCTGTCAGATTTTTTTCTGTATAAAGATGGCCCAGTAAACAACAGTATTACCATCATATGCAAGGTATTATTTAGTGATTCCATGTCATTTTATTTCGTTCCTGTTCCTGTTGGTTGGGCAATTCCAAATGATCCTTTTTAAAAGGTGCCAAGGATGGTTGTATGAGGAAACAAGGCCCCATAGAGAGCTTCTGGTTGAACATAAGGCACTGAACATTGTCATGTGCCCAAACACAGAGACACATTTTCAAACACTTAACTTGAACTTCCTGAATCCCCACCCCCCATAGGGGCAAGGGTCAGCCTTTCTGGCTTTAAGACTTGGGTCTTAGTTCAAACCCAATTTCATATGCATCAAATCCAATGTTCGTTTTTGTAAATAAAACTTGTTTATATGCTTAGTTAGTTAGTCTGAAATTAGTCTTGCTGAACATTTTTTTTTGAACATGTGGCCACTAACACTAAATATTTTGGTAGATAATATTGAAAGACAAGAATTGAAAGACAAAGGCAAATGGTAACAACCCAAACCTGCACTGTGTTAATAGGTTCAAGGAAAATTATTATGAAAGAACATAAACACAAGTGCCCAACAAAATTAATTGGGCAAGAGATTGACTGGAACAACGTAGGGAGGGGAAGCACAGCCACATTGAGGGGTAGCGCGGAAAATGTGGAAAAGAGGCGCAGCTACCTTTGCAGCTCTGGAGACTTCGTCAGGGGCTTCCATTTCTGTAGGCCGCCCTGCAAAGAAGGAGAGACGTGGGTGAGAGACAGGTTACATACAGGTGAGTCCCCCTCCAGTCCGTCATGTTCTGTGTGTCTGCATACAAGCAAGGCTGACACTGTGGAGGAGACCAGGGGACCCCCCCCCCCCCGAGCTCAGCAGAGGAAAAGGTTTTAAAGACACTCCTGCCACACACAGTCTGTCGTGCGCTTGGCAACCTGACAAATTCCTCCCGTCTCTCTCTCTCTCTAATCAGCTGTTTATCATCCTCCTGTCAAATATTTTCTTCTCAATAGCATCTACAAACATGGCATGGCAGACAAAAGGCATCCAGTTGTTGCCAAATGTCAAAAGGACACTTGTGAACTTGTTACGCCTGTGCCTGTAGCTGGATCTGCTGCTGAGTCTCTGGTTCCGTCCCTGTGCTTAGTTGACACACCACTGTCGTTGATTAACTAGTGATTATTACAGAGGAGCCTTGAATACACTTCTCCCTGGTCTGTACAGTGGGCCTCGCTTGCTGAAAGTGTTCAGCAACAACTACACCAAGGGTTAATGGAGGCCAATGGGCTGTAAGGACCACCCTTTCCCCACTTAGTACAAACACAAAACACAATTTCCATCCCCCTAGAATCAATCCACTCCTGTTTTACCTCAAAGGTTCCAAGCCCTGTTCTTCTGAAAGTGCACTTTGTATAACGGCCAGGGATAATTTTTTTTAAAAAGTTGCCTTTCTTTATTTTCTTACACTTGCGAAATTGTCCCGAGCCCGCTCAATGGTGTCATTTATTCCCGAATACCTTGGAAGTCCCACTGGGGCTGACTGCGCGAGGGCCGTGTTGGACCCACAATGCCCGTTTGTGGGGGCCACGGGGGCAGGGGTATGGGAGGCATGAGCTAGACTGCAACTCCCTCGGTCCCCCGCCACAGCACGGCACCTGGCGACGCCACCGAGGCAGTCTCTTGAAGTAAAACGCAGAAACGCGGTTGTTTCTTAACCGTTCAAGGAGGCAGCTGGCTGCCAATCCACGCATGTGCATTATAAGTCCATACACCGCACATCCTTTACCGCCTCTAGTTTTAAGCTGTCGTTTATTTTATTCTCTATCTACTGTACCTTTTGTGTGGGATCAGCAACACATCATACAACGACTGAGTGGTATGTGATCATAATTCAGGTGAATGCCTCTGAATGTTCTAATTTGGAAAAAAGAAAATGGAGCGGGGAGATATGGTGCTGGTAGTGGCGCACGTTAGCTGCCAACACTGTCTGAAAAGGGGAAAAAGACTGAATTCATTACACTAGTCCAGGCCACTGCGCAGTTCAACATACTACGTCAGTAAACTCTCCGCTCCCAACAGCATCGTTCGGCTAGACTAGCCAGTCGCTGGAATCGTGTTTGATAACTTGTTCGCACAGTGCTTCCATTGTGCGCGCTACAATAAAATGCTGAATACTGCGAAACCTTTGGACAGCTTGGGGTACTGCTCTTTTTCTACCACAGGGAAGCCATGGTCTGCCGTCTGTCTAAAGTGGGTGGTCGTTTTTTTTACTGTAGCTAACGCTAGGCAAAAACACTCGTTAACATCTGCTACAAGGCACCTGTGCGCATTCCTCGCATCAGCCCATTTCGAAGAACAGAGGGCAGCCGGTTGTGTTCTCTGACAGTGACGTAACAAGCATCCTGCTGAAGAAGGGTACGGGAATTATAGTCCTGCAAAAATATTGCGTGGGTACCGAGTTATCATATCAATTAAATGTTCTGCATGCATTCATATCACCTGCTACAAAACAAAGTAGGCTAGTTGATTATATAAGACAGTATGGTATCGTAACCACGCTCCCTTTCTCGAAAAGATGGCAATACAAATACAATTAAGAGTTCCGTTCACACCATGGGATGCAGGTGAAAATAATTCCATGCGAGGCCCAAAGCAATTTGATTAAAACTGGTCAGTCAGTTAAATCATACTGCCAACCTAAATCAAATTGCCAACCAAATTATAACCCAAAACGAATGACATATTCAGTCTCTTTAAAAAGTTGCGTCCATGGTCCATCAGTGTCTCTCTAACCACGTTTCCTACTAAGATACAAACGATTTGCTGTTTCAAATTAAACCCTAGAATTCGCAGGATTATTGTCTCCGGTCCTAATGAGATCCAGACGTGCTGCAGCACATGTGCACCCAACATGTGCGTCTAACTCTCGGGAGATATTACTCTTCAATTCCGCGCGTCCTGTTCGCTGACAGCATCTGTCAAACTCATCCCCCTTAGAAACTCGCTACGCTGTACACACAGTTGAACTATACGCATGTGTTTCCTTGATTCTGGTAACTAAATATATGTAAACGGGGTTTACAGGGTAATTATATACCAGAACATGGTGCTCAAACATGTCGAAAATCTATTATTTATATATTACAAATACAGCTTCCCATCTACAGTCTATGATTACCCAAATATTTTCCAGACATGTGCTCAGTGAGTAAGCCAGCTAGCCAATGCGTATTATTCGACCCGTTGAGTCTATTACAAGCCAGCACGTCTAGCAACTGTACAAACAAATGCAAGTTCACTGTATTCAACTTTTCGTTGCCCGCTATAAAACACAAGATTCAGTAGTTCGACAAAATTTATTTATTTATTTATTTGCATCGCTGGCAAACAAACACATTTGGACATGAACGCAGGTCAAGATGACTGCTGGTCCACAGTCTCAGCTTAATGAAAAAGATGGATAGTTTTAAAAGTAGTCTTACCTTCCTGAAGTTCCTGGGCAGCGTCCCTCCAGAATAAGCCAGGGTCTTGTAATTGTAAACATCGGAATAGTTTTTCGAAGAGTCCGTGGTTCTACAGCTGTCCGATTTAGAAGAAGGAAAGTAAATTTCACCACTGTCCGACGTGCCACCCTCATTAGGGTCGTTGGAGTTGAGTTTCTTTAGTCTCCGGAAAGTCATATTCTTCATGTTAAGTGTTCCCCTCTCGAGAGAAATTAGAAGACCTCGCGACAGACAAAAGCGAAGTACTATGTCAAACGACACGCCACAGGTGTCACTGTCTTGTTAGTAACTTCAGTAGACTTCAGTACGCCTAGACGAACGTGTCACCCACAATACAACTGCAGCTAGTTAGTCCTCCTAAATGAACTGCGGCTCAGATAGGATGCGAATTGAAAACCCCAGGGGCGGGGCGACCAGTGCAAACGCTCAGATGGATACACAGGGCGTCGATTTCTTTTGTGTGCGTTTTTAAATGTAGAACTCGTGGCTATGTTGTTTACACACCCGATGGAAAACGATTGTTTTTTAAACGTATGCAATCAAAATAACTCGCTGGAGATCAAATGGATTTAAGAAGAAAAATTACAAAAATGAATGTCATATACCAAAATGTATACCGTTCTCAAACGTAAATCAATTCAGCTTTACCAGTAGAAAAAACTACTGGCCTACTATAGCCTACGCTATAAAAAGTAAAATATAGGCTACTATTGTCTTGGAAATGTTTGCTATAAAAATGTTACATTTTCTATATAAAACACTTTTAATTAATTCATATCCTTCATATTTACAAAGATAAGTTCCTTATAAACTTTGTATTCGGACTGACTTATTTTTATTGGATCATTGTCAATAGTTGTAATAAAGTTAAATTTGGCTGTTCTCTTCACTTGTGCTGCGCACTAGCCTCTGATTAGCTCTCCGCAACCTTTGACCCGTACAGTCTATGGTCTAATCAATTTGCATTTTGTAATGAAAAAGGATGGTCGAGCGACCCAGTGCATAAAGTGGAGCGAGCGCCACCTAGCGAACCGTTACATTTAATACAGCCTCATTCTCAGACTGCAATTCTGGCAAGCAAGCCGACATTCAACACAACTATCATTTCAGTAATAATGACTCTCGTAAGGTAAACTGAATGAATGCGTGTATGCATGTGTAAAAATTGAAACACAACACATTCCCATAAAATATTTCACCATACTTTATTTAAATTAACAGAACATCTATTCAGGGAGACACAATCATCTTTCTCAGGATTTGTAAGGGGATTCTTAAAATATACAGTTTAGCAAACAGGCAATAAATAAGCAGTATGGATTCTACGGCAGGCTAAGTCAAATATGCGTGTCCTGTGTAACTTAGATGTATGGTGAGGAATTTACAGATCATAAAATGACTAAAGTTTAAAATATGGAATGGGGCATAAAAACACAAGATGGATCCGTCCATTTTCTCAGTCCGAGCGAGCACAAACCCTCCTGAGTAATGGACAGTGTACACTACGGGCATGTCAGCACAATGCTGGTTAATGATGCTGAAAGCAGAAGGGAAACATGAGTGACAGACATAAAATGCACACTCAAACCACACTACAGTACCTGTCCAAGTGCCGAGTGAGATTCAGAACAGACGTTCCCCAAGGGGCACAGCTTAATTCCGTCCTCTTTTTAGTAATGTTTTTTTTTTTTTTTTTTTTAAGGGAGAGTGCGCTAAACTGGGTTGGTAGTTTGGTAGCTTTGTGCAGGCAGTGATATAGTCAAACCTATTATCGTATATTTTTGCTGAAATATACACAGGCAGCTTTTGCACACGTGACAGCTTCAGATTCCTTTTGAGGCAGAACATGAGCACACAGGCAAAGCGTCTCCGCTTGTCAGCTGTGGAGGGGGGGGGTTAGGGGTGTGCAGGTGGGGAGTGGTCTACTTGAGGTTGAAGAAGCTTGATGATCTGGCAGGGGGAGCCATCAGCATACTGGCCTGGTTCTTATGTGTTATGTGGATCTGGACAGGGGAGAGAAAGGAAAAAAAGTAAGACATTCTGGGAAATTTCAGCAGTTGGTATGGACTTCAGAGTGATCTTAAACTTTAGTCCCAGAGGTCCACAGTGTCTGCAGGTTTATCTCACTCCTGGAGGTCTACAGTGTCTGCAGGTTTACAGTAACTCCAGTCCTGGAGGGCCACAGTGCCTGGTGTCAACCACAGTGTTTACTGGTTTTTCACAGCTGCAGCCCTCTGGGACTGGAGTTAAACCTGTAGGCACTGCGGCCCTCTGGGACTGGAGTTAAACCTGTAGGCACTGCGGCCCTCCTGGACTGGAGTTAAACCTGCAGACACTGCGGCTCTCCAGGACTGGAGTTAAACCTGCAGGCACTGCGGCCCTCTGGGACTGGAGTTAAAGCTGTAGGCACTGCGGCCCTCTGGGACTGGAGTTAAAGCTGCAGACACTGCGGCTCTCCAGGACTGGAGTTAAACCTGTAGGCACTGCGGCCCTCCTGGACTGGAGTTAAACCTGCAGACACTGCGGCTCTCCAGGACTGGAGTTAAACCTGCAGGCACTGCGGCCCTCTGGGACTGGAGTTAGACCTGCAGACACTGAGGTGACCGTGAGGTCCCAGGCTCAGGCTTGTGTTGTGAACAGCGGGCTGTAACCACTCACTCACCGTGCAGGGCGGCTGCATCCAGGGCTCCCCGTCGATCTGCATGGGCAAGGGTTTGTTTGTCCTGAGGGAGGAGGAGATTTTTAAAGAGTGTAAATCAGGAGTGACCCTTCTGTTTTGGGATTTCATGCCTACATCCGTTCTCAATTATTTAATCATCACAAATCTTTGCTTCATAAAACATCATTTTCAAGTCACGAGATACAGCTGAAGTCAGCGCTTGGATCCTCAGTGGAAATGTGTTACTGTGGTCGAGCAGTGCTCCAGCATTGGTGTATATACGGTAGCAGTATAGAAACCTAAGCCCGTGGAATTGACTGGAACAGAAGCCAGCACACTCTTTCCCTCAGAACTGGAGCGGTGCAGCACACCACGGTTCAAAGGGACTCTGAAACAAGCACAGCCAACCCTGCTTCAGGAGGACCATGGGGTCTGCTGGATTGCACTCACCTCTAAAATTAGCAACTAGCTTCGACCTAGGAAATCAGGTGCGGTGAATTAACTGTGTAATCGGCTGTGTAAACAAACGCTTAAACTGATAAATTAAGTGTTGAGTGACTAAGAAAAGCAGGAGCCTCTGTGGTTCTCCTGGACCATGTTTGGCCAGCCCTGCTCAGAGAGCTCACGGCTGGACGAGGTGTGTGGCATGGTCCTTAGGTTGGCCAGCCCTGCTCAGAGAGCTCACGGCTGGACGAGGTGTGTGGCATGGTCCTTAGGTTGGCCAACCCTGCTCAGAGAGCTCACGGCTGGACGAGGTGTGTGGCATGGTCCTTAGGTTAGCCAGCCCTGCTCAGAGAGCTCACGGCTGGACGAGGTGTGTGGCATGGTCCTTAGGTTGGCCAGCTCTGGAGCCATATGCAATCCCCCCGACGGGCAGGGGTATGATGACCCTCCATGGAACTTTCTCAGCTTTGCTCCCTTTTCTATTCAGTAGCCTTTATGCTTTCTGAATAAAGAAATGTCTCAATACAGCAAAAAGTACAGAACTTAATTGTCACAGTTGAGGAGAGGCACAGCAGCTGTGCTACTGGTGCGGTCAGCACAGAGACTTGAACCCCGCCCATCGCAACCAATCGGCATCACTCACAATGCAATTGGCTAACTGAACTAGTCCCAGGTCCCCCAGCCAATGGGATCCAATTAAGCTATCATCAGGTGATGTCACCAGACCTGTGCCAAATACTTTATTTGAATATTTAAACCCTTTAGATAGCAGTACAGTTCCTGTAGATTAGTTCAGGCATAAAAGTGAAAGTTCTCAGGGATTTGCCAGAGTTTCAGATTTTATTATTAAATTGTTTTGTGTATTTGACCTTTGACCCAGGCCTGCAAGTGACCACCTGTGGAGGACTCGCATGGTTTTATGAGATTGGCCTTGGTGCAGTATGCTGATCTACCTGATGGTGATCTGGGATGTTTTGGCCAGCCTGCTCCCGGCGCTCTTCAGTCCAGTGTA
>NC_049211.1:27238951-27431451 GCF_013347855.1 Anguilla anguilla
GATGAGGACTATAGACCTGTACTCAGGGATGACCTGTACTCAGTTACCGGCCCGAACTCACCTGTGCCACGGTATCTGTAATCAGACATGCAAAGGATCATGGGAAGGCACTTTAAATTGCCTTCCCCAAACCCCCCACACCCCCATATTTGTTTTTGTGGCATTACATCATCTCTTTCATCTCTAATGCCTTTTATTCTGGTAATGACCAGGAAATGCCAGGCAGATAACGAATGGGTCTGTGCGTGTGCTTACTTCTTACCACACAAACGCAGCACAGCGCACAGATGGAAATGCGGTTTCTGGGCTAACCGACTCCGAGCTTCCATCGGGCACGAGGATCATACGCAGGGCACCGCTCGATGGATAATATTTAAAATGTGCACAGAGGTGGAAAATCCAGGTTCAGAAAGTAAAAGTCCTCGACAGTATTTTGTTCCAACCACCTGGATTCGCTAATTAGTGCAATTCTTCACCCAAGAGGTAGAACTAGTTAGTAGAATCAGCTGGCTGATTTAATGGGTGGAAGAAATTCATGGCAGGACTTTTACTTTCTGACACCTGGACTTTCCTCTGAATGTGCATACCCATGATGCAAGCGTATATCTGTAGTTCATGCAGGAAAACTGTAAGGCAAGGTTCTTTAATCTCCTGTGATATTTGTGCGCTGTATTCAGTTTACTGCACTGTAACCTAAATCACAGCTCAAAGTGCTGTGTCCAGGACAGTCAGACCTCTCTCACAGCAGACCTCTCTCACAGCAGACCTCTCTCACAGTCAGACCTCTCTCACAGTCAGACCTCTCACACAGCAGACCTCTCTCACAGCAGACCTCTCACACAGCAGACCTCTCACACAGCAGACCTCTCTCACAGTCAGACCTCTCTCACAGCAGACCTCTCTCACAGTCAGATCTCTCACACAGTCAGACCTCTCTCACAGCAGACCTCTCACACAGCAGACCTCTCTCAGAGCAGACCTCTCTCACAGTCAGACCTCTCTCACAGCAGACCTCTCTCACAGCAGACCTCTCTCACAGCAGACCTCTCACGCAGCAGACCTCTCTCACAGCAGACCTCTCTCACAGCAGACCTCTCACACAGCAGACCTCTCACACGTCAGACCTCTCTCACAGCAGACCTCTCACACAGTCAGACCTCTCTCACAGCAGACCTCTCACACAGCAGACCTCTCTCACAGCAGACCTCTCTCAGAGCAGACTTCTCTCATAGCAGACCTCTCACACAGCAGACCTCTCTCACAGCAGACCTCTCTCACAGTCAGACCTCTCACACAGCAGACCTCTCTCACAGCAGACCTCTCTCAGAGCAGACCTCTCACACAGCAGACCTCTCTCACAGCAGACCTCTCACACAGCAGACCTCTCTCACTAGTGTGTAGATTATAAGCAGAGACTCGTGCTCAGATGAGCTCTGCTTCGAACGGCTCTGTTACGGTGTCAAGCTTGTCTGCTATGCCACCTGTGAGAAAATGGAGAAAAGGAAGAGGGGAAGGAGAAAGGAGAAAGAAAATAAACATGTGGCCCACTGAGGGGGAGGGGGGGAGGGGTTGAGTGAGGCAGGCAAAGAAAGCAAGAGAGAAGACAAGGCCCATTTTATACTGAGGAGAGGACAGAATGAGGGGGGGAATTGGCTTTTTCATTGAGCTGTGTGTGTGTGTGTGTGTGTGTGTGTGTGCCTGCATGCATGTGCGTGTTTGCATGTGTGCACGTGTGTGCGCGTGTATGTGCATGCATGCATGTGCGTGTTTGCGTGTGTGTGTTTGTGCGTGCATGCATGCATGTGCGTGTTTGCACGTGTGTATGTGTGTGTGTGCGTGCATGCATGCATGCATGTGTGTGTTTGCATGTGTGTACGTGTGTGTGTGTGTGTGCATGCTCCTTCGTGTGCACCGTCCTGATGGGGAATTCGGCCTGTACCCATTGCAAACCCGAGGAGCCAGGCCAGGCTGTGTTTCCTCCCCGATTCTTTCCCCAATTCAAAATGTGAACATTACAATTATGTACGGGTTATTCCTCTGTGCCCGAATTACTGACTGCTTTAGGGCTGTTTTGGAGGGGGGGGGGGAGGCATGTTTTGGGACTTAGGTAAGTGCTCCTCTCCTCGAAATCAAAGAAATAAGGAAGGAGAATATTTCTGAGTGGGAGTGAGTATGGGCACTGCAGTGGGGGGTGTGGGCGCTGCAGTGGGGGGTGTGGGCGCTGCAGTGGGGGGTGTGGGTGCTGCAGTGGGGGGTGTGGGCGCTGAGTGCTGCAGTGGGGGGTGTGGGCGCTGCAGTGGGGGGGGTGTGGGCGCTGCATTGGGGGGTGGGGGGTGTGGGTGCTGCAGTGGGGGGTGGGGGGTGTGGGAGCTGCAGTGGGGGGTGTGGGCGCTGAGCGCTGCAGTGGGGAGTGTGGGCGCTGAGCGCTGCAGTGGGGGGTGTGGGAGCTGCAGTGGGGGGTGTGGGCGGTGCAGTGGGGGGTGTGGGCGGTGCAGTGGGGGGTGTGGGTGCTGCAGTGGGGGGTGTGGGCGCTGCAGTGGGGGGTGTGGGCGCTGAGAGCTGTAATGGGGGGTGTGGGAGCTGCAGTGGGGGGTGTGGGCGCTGAGCGCTGCAGTGGGGGGTGTGGGAGCTGCAGTGGGGGGTGTGGGCGCTGAGCGCTGCAGTGGGGGGTGTGGGAGCTGCAGTGGGGGGTGGGGGGTGTGGGCGCTGCAGTGGGGGGTGGGGGGTGGGGGGTGGGGGGTGTGGGCGCTGAGCCCTGCAGTGGGAGGTGGGGGGCGGGAGAGGGACAGGGTAAGCGGATGACTCACTAATGGAGGGCGTATGATGACCCGTGGCCCTGGGGGAGCCTGTTAATCCCCAGCGCTGTTTCACACGTGGCTGTGCGCTAATGACTCGCTATCTGCCTTCCGCCCATGATCACGGGCCTGGCTCTGCGCTGCAGCGTCGGCCGCGCCCGGCTGTCTCCGGGGAGACCGGAGCGGAGTACCCCCAACCCGCTAGTTCGCTCGCCGTGCTTCTGAAATGCCGCGCGTGACGGACGGCCGAGGATTGAGGCGTCGGCGGCGCCACGCAACCATGGTGACGGCCAAAATATAAATTCTCAGTGCTATTGAGATTTGGGCACTGTGCTTGTTTTGTTTGACCCTCCAGCTCCAGCAGTGGGCACTGTGAAGCACTCATCCAGAATAAGCGTCCCTCACGACAATTACCCACAATGCACCGCACGGAGGGCTGGCTTCCCTCCCAGTTTCTGGATTCAGAACAGGTAAAAACGTCCAACATAAATACCTGAGCTTTGTAAAATTACATTTACATGGAGAAGACATGGCACAATTGACCAAAAAATAGAAAACAATGATCCAGTTGTTCAGACTTTCCTCTGCCCATAATATTATCATGTTATGTGCCTGTTCTAACTTTAATGTGTCAGAGTTCACAGATGCACAATAGTAGCATTGCTACCAGCAATAGTATTGTATATATTGCCATTGTCATTTGATGGCCTACACATTATTATTTATTGTGCATCTCACTTTTGATTCGGAAAATTCTATCTGTGTAGATGTCTTTGCCCAGTTAAGCATTTATGGTAATCTAGAGGTCATCAGTGGTTTCAGCTTGAAATCATAGCATAAGTAGTCGTGGTGCCTATCATGGTGCATTGCCTGGTCTCCAGATGTCTTAAGGCATGAGATGTCTTTAGACATGTCTCTAGACGGTCCAGATTTTCAAGACATGTCTTGAGACATCTCAAGATCTTTAAAGTAGTGTCTTTAAGAATGTGGCGATGGCTGGGTATGCACTCTTCAAAGTCTTGCAAAGAATGTAACTGAGAAACATCTGAACGGGACAGACAGCAGACAAACTCCACTATTTCTCATGTCACGGACAATCTTTCAGCCATGAGCGCGTCTGTTTTCAAAAGAATGCCACTGGCTTGGACTCACTAGGGCCCTTTGTCATTTTCGGGAGCGAAAAAATAAACGAAAGGTGACCGGCGGGCCACGGAAGGCTCTGGAGCGGCCGGAGATGAAGTGCTGGTCCTGAGATATTACAGACGATAGAAAACACGGCCATTTTCATATCATGTTCTCCCAACAATACGCGCGTGGGCGAACAATGGCGGGGATTAGGAAAACTCAGACCCCAAAACCGCAGCTGACTAAACAATAGGAGAATACAGAGTGCTCTTTTGTTGTGTGCAGATTTTAACATTCTTTGGAGTCTGTTCAGCCCAACCAACTCCATGCAGTTGGCTCCTCATGTGAATACTTCATATGTCCAATCCATGATTTTGGTGTGCTTACATGATGTCATATAAAATGCATGGTTGGCAGATTAGTATTTCTGCTGTACACACAAAAGGCACTGCTGGAGATGTCCCAGACAGACCCTGTTTTCACCCTGAACTAACACAAGGAAATATTGTGCAAACATCTACCAAAACATTTACAGGACCGAAATGACAATTGTGTGCATGTTTACTTTCTGTATAAGAAGTCTAAAAGGAGTTCAGAGCTTATCTGTAACAGAGGTTAGAGTGGAGGTCTTTGAGGTGGTCATGTCCTTTAATGGTCTTGAGATGTCTTGCACAGTAGTTTTTCAGTTCCTTGGACAGACAGAAGGGGGCAGTGTCACCTGCTATTCTGAGCTTGCCTGGGTATCCTGTGGAGTCTGGTGCTTTGCTGTGTCAGGAAAGAAAAGGTGGACACTAGCCATCTGTCTTTGAGTATGAATCAGAGACGAAGCCCCGCCCCCAAAATGCTGGAGATGTGTAAAATATGAGGAAGTTAATTGCAATGAACCCCACATGGAAGATCTACTGGAAAAGTTAGTCAGTCATTCACTGCAAGTAATTCCAAAATTCCGAACCTCCCCCCACCCCACACCGAAATGAATTCCTTGCCATGCCACTGGTCTGAATGGAACACTTGCTTATGTCATCAGCAGAATATACCGCATATACAACAGTAGTGCTTTGTACAACGTTCAGCCGTGCTCTCAAAAGCGCTTGCAGTAGCTGCTCCACACCTGTATGTCATGTACCGAGTCCCCAGAGATCTAAATATGAGTCACTGTTTTACAATGAAGTTTGAAGGTCCCTGCGCTTGGGTTCCAGATCACTAAATCTCCGGGCCGCTGAACGTCGACGCTTTCACGAGGCACGCGAGCCGGGTTTTAAAAGTGCCACGGGGCGGGTGAGCCGGACCGAGGCCAGAAGATGATGTCATCCGCTCACGGTCGGCTCGGAAGAAATTCCTCATAAACGGGGGGGCTGTAGTGATGGGGGGGCAGGGGGCGGGGGGGATGAGGTAGAGTTAAGCAGCAACGAAACAGAGTGACAACACCTCCCACCTCTTCCCAGAGAGTAGAGAAACAGCTGCGGGTCAGCTGAAGAATCCTTTTTGCGTTTAACGGGGAAGAACGAGACGAGGGAAGGGGGAAGCCCTTCTGTTCCCAGAGAAAGTGTTCTGTGTGAAAGACACCCCCCCCCCCCCCCCCCCCCCAGGGTGAACGGCTCTTACTCTGTGAAATCCTGCCATATTCACAGCATTCCCATGTGCTCATATTGCCTGTTGGCATTGCAGTTCTGCACATGTAATTCATATTGGCCTGAATGAAAGTGGCTTGGCTTGCTTTGAAAAGCCTGTCCCAGAGGTTTTGGCAACGTGTGAATGATGTTTACTCCACAACATGTTACGCTTGTAACTCCATCCAGTACTTATATTGCACTTGTATCATTACCTTGATGTTGTAGCTCATTTGCCATGCCTCCTGGTTACTTACCATAACTTTCTGGCCTAGCCTATGCTTACTGAGTCAACTGGACTTAATGTGTTCGTGGCTATGGATAACTGTTACATAATCAGTATTGTACTTCATCGGACCTGTGTTTTGTAATTGTTCCAATGACCTCCAGTATGCACTTATTGTACGTTGCTTTGGATACAAGCGTCTGCCAAATATAAGTAATGTAATGTAATTCTAAAACAGTTAGCAGTGGACAGCTATGCTGTCTCCACACAGCTGTGCTGGATCTGGGGATTTATTTTTTTAGCTTGGAGATCCTTTTGTAGGGAGCTGGAACAGTCCAAGTGGTTCGGTTCTGAATATCATTTGTAAAAAGTCTCCTTTTCCAAATCAGCTGTCCACACGATACCACAGAACAGGCCACCTGGCATGGGGGCCTCATCAGTCTTAAGATCAATGTTCTGAAAAAAAAACTGCTGTGGTCCTTATGTGCAGTAGTTTTGGAACCCAGCTTGTGATGGTTAGGTTTTGGTCTTCTTCCTGATTGGCTGAGCTGGCATCAGCTTTGTTGACGATCAAAATTGGGAGGCACCGAAGCCTCATAAACGGGCTGATGTAATCGCTGCATGCTCCACGATGGGAAAATAAATGAGGATAAGCCGTGCAATTTGACCCAGCCTGAACGCAACGCAATGAGCCAAATCCATTTGATATAGGGTGTCCGGTGTACATGTCTGCACGTAGGGATGGGAATTCAATAATATTTGGAGAGACCGTCTCCTTTTGTAGTCTGGCTTCTCTCGGTTCGGCTCGTCTCAGAAGTGGTGAAGTAATCCGTGACTGTGCACTGATACAGGAAGGAAGAGAAGACGAGTGCTGCAGGGATGTGTTTGTTCTGGAACCGAAGACTCTTCCTGGAAAGCCTGACATGGCTGGAAGCCCCCCGTGTGAAATGGGTCCTGGCTGGATCGCCGTGTCCTCGTGCCAAGGGCACAATGGAGTGTGCTCCCTGTGTCTCCAGCCTGTGCTCCCAGCCTGTGTTCCCTGTATCTCTGGCCTGTGCTCCCAGCATGTGCACCCTGTGTCTCCAGCCTCTGCTCCCAGCCTGTGTTCCCTGTATCTCTGGCCTGTACTCCCAGCCTGTGCTCCCTGTGTTCCTGGCCTGTGGTCCCTGTGTCTCTGGCCTGTGCTCCCAGCCTGTGCTCCCTGTGTCTCCGACCTGTGCTCCCAGCCTGTGCTCCCTGTGTTCCTGGCCTGTGGTCCCTGTGTCTCTGGCCTGCGCTCCCAGCCTGTGCTCCCTGTCTCTCTGGCCTATGTTCCTAGCCTGTGCTCCCTGTATTGTTGGCCTGTGGTCCTGGTGGTCCATCATCCTTTACACACAGTTGGATGAGCAGACCTGCCTCTGTGGCTGGTGTGCATTGTAAATCCTGGAAAAAATGCAACCCATAGAATGATACCCATACTGATATTTATATGTGTTCTGACTCTCCTAAACACGGGCAGGTCACTGTAGAGCCTGTGCGTAGAACTGCTTCCTGTGAGGGCACCACCTCCTGTGCTGCAGTGACAGGAATATGGAGGAGAGCCCCAGAGCTGCTGGCTGTACCATGCGGGGCTTTGAGGAGCAGAATGGGGAAACTTTCCCTCCTAACTTGAGACTGTTCCCATTAAACTGTAACATTTAACAGTGCTTGCAGCAAACGACCCTTTTAAACAGGCCGGGCTGAAATCAGCTGCGCTACGCGATACCTCCAGCTGTACTTCTGTTAAAGCTGCGCTCCAGTTAAAGCTGTGCTCCAGTTAAAGCTGTGTTCCAGTTTAAGCTGCGCTCCAGTTAAAGTTGTTCTCCAGTTAAAGCTGTGCTTCAGTTAAAGCTGTGCTGCAGTTAAAGCTGTGCTTCTGTTAAAGCTGCGCTCCAGTTAAAGCTGTGTTCCAGTTTAAGCTGCGCTCCAGTTTAAGATGTGCTCCAGTTAAAGCTGCGCTCCGTTGGAAGGCCTGTGCGGCACGCAGGGCTCTGCGGCACAAACAGCACGTGCTGATCCGGGGGTCGGGGCTGCTTTCAGTGAGCCTGGTGAAACACGCTAACACCTGACAAAACAAGAGAGCCTCCAAACAATGCCTATATATCCCTCCCCCTGCTGCATCTGGCCCTCTCCTTATTTTTCCGCTGTTGTGATGGAAACGCATGGGCCTGGAGCCTGGGGAGGGGAAGGGGGGTGGGGGGGGGGGGTGGTGGTGGGGTTTCAGATCCTGTTTTGGAGGGACCTTGCTGGGCAGCACCCAAGCTAGGGAAGGGCGGAGCTCACGACAGCGTCAGCGATCAGTACCATAGATGCCCTGGGATAAATTCACCCAAACAACTCGGTGACTCGACACAGACCCGCCTGTGTTGTTTTTTTGGGATGTGCTGATTGGCTGAAGAGGCGAAACGCATTGGTAGACTTCGGCCTGGATCAAGGAAGCCGTCACAAGACCGAGAGGAGAGGCTAAGTGAAAATATTTCACATAGTGGAATTAAGGGTGGAGGGGGGCAGAGCTGAGACATGAGGGATGCACCCCCCCTCATGTGGATGTAAAGGGGGGCCCCTTTACATCCACACTGGAGCTGGAGCACTCAAACACGGAGCTGGCTCTCAGATTACCACTGGGACAACCGGAACGTTCCGAGAGTTCAACAGGTGATGGGGGGAGCTGAGGGGCTGCCATGAGACCCCGTTACGTCTGCTTCTCCAAGGGTTCCCCCGGCGGAAATTAATCGCCGCTCTCGGCGAGCGTATCCCATTATTTATAGCGCCTTTCAGGGTTCAGCGGTCTATTAGGGGGAAAGGGCGGGGGTGCACTTTGGAGAATGTGAACGCTCTGGCTCTCATCTCCGGCGTAAGCACCATTAACATTTTCCTCGGTGATGAATGTTTGTTGCCAAGGAAAAGGGAAAAGAAAACCTGCGTTGCTGGGCTCCCATGCTCTGTTGTGCGCTGGTTTTTCCCCTCTCCTGCGTATCAGTGTGTGGGAGTGTGTGTAAATGTCTCCCGTTAGTTCTAGAGAGCGTTGGGTAATGCTGTTACACCGCCAGCGCAGATAATAGAGCCGTTTCTGCGTCCCTCAGGACTGTGTGGAAAGCGTGGGCAGGTCCTGCGGAATTTCACTTACCCCCCGCGCTAGCCGAGCACAGACAGCGGGGGCGTGACTTATATATTTATTTTCCTGAAGGTTTTCCATTTCCCTGCTATCTGCAATAAGCGGTACGTGGCTAACCCTTGAATTCCCGGCCGGTCTGCGTCGTGTTGTTTCCCCTTCATCGTTTCCCCTGATTAGCTCTTTGCCCTCGTCTCTGTTTGTGTTGGAGATGGGAGCTCGCGGCTCTGCGTGGAGACGGCGCCGGACCTGAGCGGATTTACCGCCGTTTGTACGGCGAGATTGGGGCGTCACCGCTCTGACTGACGGCTCGGTCTCTCCCCTGACTTTACTGCCCGGTCTCTCCCCTGACTTTACTGCCCAGTCTCTCCCCTGACTTTACTGCCTGGTCTCTCCCCTGACTTTACTGCCCAGTCTCTCCCCTGACTTTACTGCCCAGTCTCTCCCCTGACTTTACTGCCCGGTCTCTCCCCTGACTTTACTGCCCGGTCTCCCCCCTGACTTTACTGCCCGGTCTCCCCCCTGACTTTACTGCCCGGTCTCCCCCCTGACTTTACTGCCCAGTCTCTCCCCTGACTTCACTGCCCGGTCTCTCCCCTGACTTTAACGCCGTCGCTCCCAGCTGTCTGAGCGCTCCCCAGGGACTCCAATGATTTTGCGAGGTGCTACCCACCCCCCCAACACCCCCCCTTTCACCTCAAAGGAGATCATGTAGCAGACAAAGGCTCTTCATTAATCTAGATCCAAAAATATAAGTGACAGAGAAAAGAGGAGACCGGCCGAAGTCAAATCTGGCCTGAGACTTTTCCGTTGCCCCCCGTGAGACAATCTTCAGGCCACTGATAAAAGTGTCTGAGCTGTAACCGTACCTCCCGGCTTCGGATTAGGTTTGGGGGGGTATAGGGGTGGCAGCGTTTGGGGAGTGGGGATGTTTAAGCTCTATAAATTCCTGGGTCATAATTTAAAGTCAGATGAAAAGATCTGGCTGGCAAGCAATGAGGAAACGACCTGTTCTGCTTCATTTCGTCCTTTATCTCTGCCTCATATCTGTCTCTCTCACAGTGTGAACCTTCAACTGTGAAAACTCTGGAGTAAAAGTGCACTTGTATCAAAGCAATACAAACTCTGAAACCATTAGCTTCAGTCGTTACTGAGAATGGAATGGTTCCAAAGCAAAACATGTAGTGGGCTGAGTGGATAAATACATTCGTTTTAGTCTGTTTTTTCTAGACAAATGGAGACATCCTTGTCAGCTGTAAACAGGTCCCTTGGCTGTCCTCTCTTGCCCTATTAGCCCGAACCAACGGGGGCGAGATTCCAGATTCTCCACACCGTTGATTCTTCAAGTTGGCAGGCATCGGAATCCTGAATGTTCTGGCGAAGTGCTCTCCCCTAGGGGGCAGTAGGCCCAGTCTGTCCCCACATCTCTCTTTTTCTCTCTCTCATGCTCCACTCTTTTTCCCTCTCCCATCCGCCATTCCCTCTCTCCCATTCTGTTCTTCTATCTCCTGCCCTACCCTTTCATCTCTCCCTCCCCTGCTCCATGGGTACCTCTCTCTCCCTTGCTCCCTCTCTTTTCTTCTCCTGGTCCACTGTTCCATCTCCTTCTCTCTCCCACTTCACCACTACCTCTGTCCCTCTCCCTCATTCCCTCTCTCTCCCTCTCCCTCATTCCCTCTCTCTCCCTCTCCATCATTCCCCCTCTCTCCCTCTCCATCATTTCCCCTCTCTCCCTCTCCTGCTTCACCTTCCGCTCCCTCATGTGTGTGGTTGGCAGTGCTGGTTGTGGCGCAGCTCGTGTTATGATCACACTGTAGGAGTCTATGGGGTGATGGGCTGATTTATCGTTGAGATGAGTTGTTTGTGTTTGTGTAACACTCTTGAGGTTTAGACAGCTGCTTTGTGTGTTGACCCAGCTGAGGACGGGGCTGAGAGGGTCGGAGAGGGTTCTAGTCCACCTCCCTACACTGTGTGTCATTGCACAGCCGAGTGAGTGTGGCCCTGTGTGCGTGTGGATCGCTGAAAGAGAAGTATGCCGGTAGCATGTTAGAATATTGTCTGTGTATTTGTGCCGCTGTGTTTGTGTGTGGGTGAATGTGTGTATGTATGCATGTGTATGGGAATGTGTGTATGTATAAGTGGGTGTGTGCATAAGCATATGTGCATGTGTTTGTGTATATGACTGAGTGTGTGTGTGTCTGTGCATGTGTGTGCATGAGTGTGTGTGTGTGCATGCGTGTGCGTGTGCGTGTGTGCGTGTGTGTGTGTGTGTGTGCGTGAGTGAGTGTGCGTGTGCATGTGCATGTGTGTGCATGTGTGTGTGCGCGTGTGTGTCCGTGAGTGCGCGTGTGTGCGTGCGTGTACGTGTGCGCGTGTGCGTGTGTGTGTGCATGTGCGTGTGTGCGTGTGTGTGCGCTTGCATGTGTGTGTGTAGGTGTAAGTGACTCTCCCTCCCGGACACACACTGGGCCGTGCAGCAGCTGCCTGTGGTTTGGCTGGGCGCAGATTACAGGCCTGAGGTGCTGCGCTACAGGCTCCTGGGGGCTTTCTCCCACCCCTGCCCCCCTGTTCCCCTGCAGCTGCACCGGCCCCTCTAATCACAGCCTGCTCCCCCCCTCCCGCAGTGAGCAGGTGACTGCACCATCAGCACTGCCAGAGAGCTTCTCTCCACTGCAACAAACAAGGAATAAGTCAATCTTAACAGGTATTTTACTCTAAAAGACTTCAAATCTTATTTCCGTTACTTTTTTGCTAAATAGGACAAAAATACTGCCAATGAGGTGAGACTCATTTCTAGATTTTCCATTGGGATAAAACAATTTCACTTGTCAAGCAGCAACTTAAAACAAGCTAATATTTCTATTTAAAAATAAAGACTTTAAGTCTCATTACAAGACTAAAACACTTGTTAATTCAGGCTTTTTTCTATCGCTCTGGCTGGTGACCTCGTTCATAATTTCCGTCTAACTACAGATCGGAGGTTTCTAAGGTGTTCTGCAGATTTGCTTTAATGCTATCGCCCAGCTGATCTCACCACTATGAACTGTTATCCCCAGCTATGGTTTTACCTAATGGGAGCTCTGAAATTGCAGGAAAACATGGTTGCCGAACTAAACGTGGACCACATGTTGGCCGAGATGTTGCCATGGCGAATGGGCCGTGTGGGAGTTTTGATTTCCTTCAGATTTTCGTAATGGAGGTGAAAAAAGGACGTTCGTGTTATTTTTAACTTTCGAGGGGGACTTCGGGTTTTTCGAAACTGAGGGGGTGTGTGACTGAGTTTGTTTTCTGTTTGTTGTGGGAAAAAGAGCTTTCCGTCCGCCCCCCCAGCTGACATGAGGCCTTCGCTCTCCTTCCCGTGAACGGTTCTGGGAACGATGAGCGCTCGGGGGCATTGCTACATTTCTGCACCTCCAGAGGCCAAGCGAGAGAGGGAAAGGAATGTAAGCAGAAGGCTGTAAAACCACAGTCAGAGGCCTTCGAGGCCGCTGCGTGGCTCCTGCTGCAGATGCTGAGGGCTGCAGTGTGTGGACGTAGGGGGCTGAGAGGAGAACACAGCATTGTGGGAGATGTGAGAGAGGAGCAGTGCATTGTGGGAGATGTGAGAGAGGAGCAGTGCATTGTGGAAGATACGAGAGATGTGCAGTGCATTGTGGGAGATGTGATAGAGGAACAGAGCATTGTGGGAGATGTGAGAGATGAGCAGAGCATTGTGGGAGATGTGAGAGAGGAGAACAGAGCATTGTGTGAGAAGTGAGAGAGAAGAACAGGGCATTGTGGGAGATGTGAGAGATGAGCACAGCACTGTAAGTGGGTGGGGGGTGTGTGTGTGTGATGTGCTAGCTCCATGCTGTGTTAATGACGATTCACTGCCACAGGTGGACCAGCTCTCCCAGCAGTGGGCCTGCTCCACCCCTTCTTGTAACCCCAGGCAACTGGACACACCTCCACCCAACTCTGCAGGGTCTCCTATCCAGACCCTCCCTGATGGGGTCTGAGCTGTGCCCCTCTTTCTAAGCCCCTGATACAGACTGTTCAGGGCTATATCCAAATCTGAAACCCCTATTCAGGAATGGACAGGTAATGAATTGTATACATTTCATTTTTCTTCCCAAAGCTGACCAATGACATTTGAAAGTTTTATCTGTTCTCACTGATTGGTGGAATTTGTGCAAATCCCATGTTGCTAACAGAAATAACTTACATTAAACAAAAATGAGTCAATTTAAAATGATGGGGAAAAAAAACGAAATACATGTCTCATTCTATAACTACATTTTAGGCCCATCTACTGAAAAGAAAACAAAAAGCATTTCTTTCACACAGATATAATGTATTTTAATGCGTTTCTTGTCACACTGAGATGCATTTATTCAGTGCCAGTACTCAAAGCAGTTTAAGTGGAGCTGAGCTGCCAGAAGCCATCTTTAGTGTCCATATACCCTGCTGCTCACCTTTCAGTGTCCCCTCACGGGTGGCCTGCTTTTATGGCACAACATGAACCATCTCTTGCTTGCTTTGAACTTCCAGTTTACCCAGTGTAAATATCTTTCAGTTTATCTGTTGTCAACACATTTTATTGATGACACTAAATTAGCCTATCCTGGAATTAGCCCCTAAGCTAATGTACATTAGACTAGAAACTGCCATTTTCTCTCACAACTTCTGGTATAAGCCACACCCCCTTTGAGTTTTCTGTCCGAATATAGATGCGTATCATTTTGTCGGTTTGACAGAGAGCGTCATCTCTGCATGTCCCCACTAAGATGTGTGTTTTTTTTTAAACAGGATTGAAAATGTATCAGCACAATGGCTCTCTGGGGGATATCGTCATCACGAGAATCAAACCCTGGTTTTCTCATGCCGCGGGCGATGACATCACCGTTTCTCCGAAACATCCAGGGTCCCTAGCGAGGTAGAGAGGGGCGCCCCCACTTTGCTAATGAATCTGCCTGTAGTGGTCTGCACATAGCATTCTCTACCATCTTGCATTTCATTATTCATGTATTGACATAGCAACCCTCGTTGCTCCCCGTGCGTGTGGTAGGGTAACGCCACTTGGTGATCCACCGATACCTCATTTTCCAGTATTTGAGATTGGACAGGCCTTGGCTTTGAAACCACAGCAGCCAGTTCTGTGGACTGCGGCCTGAGCAGTTCTGCCCCATTGGTCGTTGTGTGACAAGCAGAGGGAGTAGCCTTAGAACTGCGACCAGGTCTCTGAGCCTGGAGGGCCCAAAAATGCCTTACAACTGCATGACATCACCGATTCACCGTCTTCTGTTTTTTTTTCATTTAAATTTTTTTTTAGCTTTTACGCCCCCTTAGAATAACAATTCAATTGTTGCCCTGTTTTGACTTCTCTGTTTTTCACTTATTGTTTTCACTTCTCTTTTGATAACATATTTTGTTTCCTTCCAAGATTTCTTCCCATTGGGGAGTTGTTTCTCACCACTGTTTGAGTGGTTTTTCTTCCCCCTGGGGAGTTTTTTTTAACCTCAGTTGCTCACTTTGGGGTTCTGCTTTTGCCAGATTCCAGTTTAAAGCGTCTTTGTGACATTGTCTCCGTAGAAAAGTGCTATAACAGTAAAATTGAATGGAATTGAATTGAATTTCCCACTGCCAGTGACTGAGAGTGCTTTCTGGTGAGTGTGAAAGACACAGGAATACCCCACAGGGCCAGCCGGACACGGGACTGTGCTGGGGCTGTGGGTCAGTCATCCTCATTGTGTTCGCCGAACCTCCTCCTGAGCAGTGACCCTCACACCGCCACCCCGCCCAGCCCCCTGGGTTCGCTCGTCCTCCTTACGCATGAATCCCAGGTGGGGCCGGTGGGGTGGGGTCTTCACGGGACACCTCTAATTTGAGAAGTGACTTTTAGTTTGGCCAGCGGACCGTGTGGGTAACTGGAGCAAAGGCGGGCCCTGTAATCCTGACCACTGTGCTGGGGGGGACCAAAGAGACCCTGCTCATGTCACAATGGAATTTAGAAAAAAAAACAAACCCCAAAACTACACAATAAAAACAGACCGCTTTCATAACGAATGCAAACAGCATCAATTTTCATTTCGGCGTATGTTTGTGTTCTCTGAGCTGCGGTCATGGACTGTCAGAGCTGGCGTTTCTGGGGGAGCCTGAAGCCCGGTGTCGCCGCAGCGGGGGAATGGAGGCGTGTCCGCGGCCCGGCCTTGTTTGTTAATGATAAATCAGCGTGCGGCGCGCGGTGTTCAGAGCCGGGCTCTCTGAGCGCTGAGCTGAGCTAGGTCAGAGCGGCGGGCTCGGGGGGCTGGGGGGGCTGGGGGGGCTGGGGGGGCTCGAGAGGCTCGTTAGCAGGAGACAGCGGCGTGGAGGACGGGCCGTAACTCAGACCCGCAGGCCTTTAATCGACGCTCGCGTGCCCCCGCCCTCTCACGCGCCTCCTCCCCTCCTTTTGTTCTCAGTTGGGCTGAGAGGAAAAGTCTTGCGCGGGCGCTGGGGCTGGCCGTAAACGGGCGGGGGCGACGGCAGGGCCGCTTCACCGGGGGACGCGGCGGCGAGAGTCCCTCTCTAATTTGAGCGGCCTTTTCCACAGACCCGCCTTAGCTGGAGGTCAGCTCCAGAACGCCGGCCCATGTGGACGGCGCTTCGCCCAATCGCGGACGCTGCAGTCGGTTCACCCAGGTGAACGGAGCCGCCGCAGGCATAATAATCCCGTGTGAGATAACACAGGTAACGCAGACTTCACACTTGGCCTGTGGTGTGAGCTAGAAGTTTCTCTTCTGCTCTGAACATCACATCAGAGCAGTCATCTCCAGTGGAATGCAATGGTCTTACCAAAACAGGAATAGGGAAAAAGATCAAAGCATCGTCCTCCATATTAAGCAAGCAAGCGAACCGCTGAATTTGGCAATTTGGTCCATCTATGTATTAACAAATGAGAAAGTACAATGTGTCACCTCCTGAAATGGAACAATGGGGTCAGGTGCAGTTCTTGAGAAGTATGTGAGACTCCCATCAACTGAGAAGGCAAACCTCCTTATTTGGTCACATTAGAACAGCACACACACACACACACACGCACACACACGAGCGATGGGAGGTATGTATAAACTAATCACCGTGCTCTCAGACCGACCCCGCCTTGTCTCAGAGCACTGGCATTTTCTGCTGTTTGTCACCCCCCAGTGTCAGATCACCCCCCAGGATAGACCCAGTCACCCATTGATGGAGAATATTTCTTTTTTGAAGGGGGTGTGGTGGTCGTTGCCTAATTTTCAGTCGGTAAAACAATGAGTTCCTTCATTTTGTTCTGTCTGCAGACCGCAGTGTTCCCTGCCTCTGGCTCCCACCCTGACTCACAGCTCCGAGAGGAAACGGGGGGAAGCCACAGGTACTCTGTGAGTTTTAACATGGAAAGTCCAGCTCAGGATATGGGCATGAAAAGCTTACCAGCAGGGTTGGATTTTCACTCTAACGCTTCTGACAAGTGATGCACATCCACAAACAGGCACACACGCATGCAGACACATGAACACATTGTTACACACGCTCACTCACACACACACACACAGGCACACACGCATACAGACACATGAACACATTCTTACACACACTCTCACTCACACACACACACACAGGCACACACGCATGCAGACACATGAACACATTCTTACACACGCACAAACTCACACGTGGATGCATAGACGCACAAAAACACACACACACACTCACAGACATGTGGATGTACAGATACACACACATACACACACAGACATACACATGCTCACTCACACACACGGACACAGACAACCACACACACTTGGGCGCACAGACACACATGTGCACTCACACACACTTGGATGTACAGACACACACACATAGACACACAGACACACACGCACTCACACACGCACATGGATGTGTAGACACACAAACACACACACATACTCTCACACAGACGCCAAGGTGGAACACACAGCCTCTGTTCTCCCTCACTCCCTCCACTGCTGACCCCACAGTCAGCTCTGACACACATCCACCCCTGTCTGGACACAGTCACTAAACGAGCCTCTTCCCATTTCGCTGACCAGCGTGTGAGTAAGCGGCCCACTTAATCAAGCCACATCTGTTTCCGCTCTGTGTCGTCGCTACCCGACCTCAGACCCGCCTCTAGTGTGGGAGTGGGCGGGGCTGAGGAGGAACTCAGACCCCCGCTATCGATTTGCGGTGAAACCCCAATCAATTAAAAAAACAACAAAACAGACGCGTCATCCTGCACAGGTGACTCTTGCCCTGGTGCAGTGCTGTTTCACAGACACCTGGATGCCAGCTCACACTCGGACGCCTGATATGGGATCAGCTTCACAGTTTAGCTTATAGCGGACAAGGTTGTGATACAGACACAGGAACACTGATCCTGGATCAGTGCTCCTACAATGAAAGGATTTTTGAATGTGGGCTCTTGTGTGACAGAGCCCAGCCCAGAACTCGGATCCATCATCATCATATCTCCAGATGATGACCTAACCCTCCGTTTAGACAGCTGACTCACTGTTCAAGTGGGGGTTCTGACTAATTAAAGCAGACCGTCTGTACGGGTGTCCAGCGAGCCCCTTCAGAACACTGCTGTCTCTGTCTGTCTTCTGCTCTGTTTAATGCTAAATTAGACCAGTATTGCTCACTCACTCTAAAATGCATACCTCTTCACACAGAGAGAGGTTTCTGCTTCCCAGGTGATGTAGCAGAGGCAAAGCCCCTTGGGGGTATTTAAATCCAGGTGTAGCATGTTGCCATATGCTCTCTGTAGACTGTTGGGAACGGAGTTGTGCTCAGTTTTAAAACACTCAATTTAGGGCATTGAAATTAAAATTAATTATTTGAAAAATCCTCATAGAGCAGCATGGGCTCTGAATTCATGATTTCAATTTTGATTAAATGGAATCAAAGGACATTGACACTGCTGGGCAAACTAGATGGGCTGAATGGTCAGTTTTTCTCATTCTTTTGTTCAAATATGACAAGATACACTATAACTTAATGATTGAAGATCATGGTCCCTGTCCAATGCAACATAACGTGTCAGTAGCACATTGATATTGATCCATATTGAGCCATGTTTATCCATATATCTGATGTTTGACAGGCTTCTGCATTAAAAATGATCAATAAATGGATATTTCCAATAAAACATCAAGACATACCACTTACAGGGAGAAACATTTAACACCCTTGCACCTGTGTCCCACCTACACCTGTGTCTCATTTAGTTTTGCACAGGATTTGTGCACCTGGGGGACGAGACCCATGAGACGCACACCTGCGTAATTTCGGCATTGGACGGTGCGGGGGTACCTGGCGCTCTACACTCAGTCTGCTCCGGGTCTGCTCCCAAAGTCTGCTCCCAGAGTCTGCTCTCAGAGTCTGCTCTCAGAGTCTGCTCCCAGAGTCTGCTCCCAGAGTCTGCTCCTGCTCTCAGAGTCTGCTCTCAGAGTCTGCTCCCAGAGTCTGCTCCCAGAGTCTGCTCCCAGAGTCTGCTCTCAGAGTCTGCTCCCAGAGTCTGCTCTCAGAGTCTGCTCCCAGAGTCTGCTCCCAGAGTCTGCTCTCAGAGTCTGCTCCCAGAGTCTGCTCTCCGAGTCTGCTCCCAGAGTCTGCTCTCAGAGTCTGCTCCCAGAGTCTGCTCCCAGAGTCTGCTCCCAGAGTCTGCTCTCAGAGTCTGCTCTCAGAGTCTGCTCCCAGAGTCTGCTCTCCGGGTCTGCTCCCAGAGTCTGCTCTCAGAGTCTGCTCCCAGAGTCTGCTCGGAGAGTCTGCTCTCAGAGTCTGCTCCCAGAGTCTGCTCCTGCTCCCAGAGTCTGCTCTCAGAGTCTGCTCTCAGAGTCTGCTCCCAGAGTCTGCTCCTGCTCCCAGAGTCTGCTCTCAGAGTCTGCTCCCAGAGTCTGCTCTCAGAGTCTGCTCTCAGAGTCTGCTCCCAGAGTCTGCTCCCAGAGTCTGCTCCTGCTCTCAGAGTCTGCTCTCAGAGTCTGCTCCCAGAGTCTGCTCCCAGAGTCTGCTCCCAGAGTCTGCTCTCAGAGTCTGCTCCCAGAGTCTGCTCTCCGGGTCTGCTCCCAGAGTCTGCTCTCAGAGTCTGCTCCCAGAGTCTGCTCCCAGAGTCTGCTCCCAGAGTCTGCTCTCAGAGTCTGCTCTCAGAGTCTGCTCTCAGAGTCTGCTCCCAGAGTCTGCTCTCCGGGTCTGCTCCCAGAGTCTGCTCTCAGAGTCTGCTCCCAGAGTCTGCTCGGAGAGTCTGCTCTCAGAGTCTGCTCCCAGAGTCTGCTCCTGCTCCCAGAGTCTGCTCTCAGAGTCTGCTCTCAGAGTCTGCTCCCAGAGTCTGCTCCTGCTCCCAGAGTCTGCTCTCAGAGTCTGCTCCCAGAGTCTGCTCTCAGAGTCTGCTCCCAGAGTCTGCTCCCAGAGTCTGCTCCTGCTCCCAGAGTCTGCTCTCAGAGTCTGCTCCCAGAGTCTGCTCTCAGAGTCTGCTCCCAGAGTCTGCTCTCAGAGTCTGCTCGGAGAGTCTGCTCTCCGGGTCTGCTCCCAGAGTCTGCTCTCAGAGTCTGCTCTCCGGGTCTGCTCCCAGAGTCTGCTCCCAGAGTCTGCTCTCAGAGTCTGCTCTCAGGGTCTGCTCTCAGAGTCTGCTCCCAGAGTCTGCTCCCAGAGTCTGCTCCTGCTCTCAGAGTCTGCTCCCAGAGTCTGCTCCCAGAGTCTGCTCTCAGAGTCTGCTCCCAGAGTCTGCTCCCAGACCGCTGGCTTTCTCTAACGGAACCCGGCCAGGGAGCTCAGCACACGTGCCGCGCGCGACAGAGGAGAGGCCGGCCCGGGTTTTAACTGCCGTTCTGAGGTTTGACAGTTTTTTGAGCGTATCAGGTGCCATAAATCCTCACACTGTATGTTTTGAGTTAAAAAAAAAACCTCACATCCAAAGCTCAGACAGAACGGCAGCACCTTTCCTGCGCGTTCGTTTTTGTGGCACTCCGGGTTCCGCTGTGTGTGTTCATTCCCCGTTTGGGGGGGGGGGTTCGTTTGGCAGTGAAAATCGGTTTCCGGCGTGTTCGCGGGAGTCACAGTTACCATCGCAAGCTCAGAAATTCCCCTGTCCTGGAGAGAATGAGAAGTCTTAGTCACGTCAGGGCGTGATAGCCTCTTGCAGATGTTTGTGATTGGGCTCCTATGAACTCATTAACTGCAAAAGGATCAGGCGTGGGTTACGTTTTAAAATCCCACCAAAAGCGATGAGCATCTTGCTGACTCCACCCTCATCCCCCCCCCCCCCCCCCCAGTAAACGCTCTTTTCCTTCCCGGCTAGCGCACGCCGTCGCCTAGCTAACGGCAGACAGGCGGAGGAGAGATGGAAGCAATTACCGGGCGGAGGAGAGACGGGAGAGCCGGTGGGGAGGGATGAAAGTGTCCTCCTCCCTCCCGCCTGCCCATTGATCCTCGACTGAGGCCTCTCAGCCTCACAGATTACCGCGCGGGGTGCCACGCCCGGCGCTGCCTCTGACGCAAACGCGCCCCGTCGCCGAGGCGACGGCACGCCGGCCGCAGCTGGGGCAGGATGGTCCCGTGTTCCCATGGAGCCGGAGGGTGAGGTAAGAGCAGCCGTACCGTTCCCCCCACGATGCGGTCTCGCGGGGCCAGACCTGCTGACTGCCGCCCCCGTTGGCCGAAGCGGCTGGCCTGCTGCCCGTACTGGTGGGCGCCCGGCTGCTTTCCTGCCAGACTCTCCCAGGCTCTTCCAGCTTTCCCTGGCGCGCGGAGTCCTGCGGTATCTGTCAGATCTTCTCTCGCGGAGCCAGGGAACCACATCACACGCGTCCTGCATCTGGATCCGGGGCTGAGCGGAGGTAACCAGCGTTCACGCCGGGGCCCGACTCGAGGGACCCCCTTACCCACAATCCCCCGCTCCCCTGGCCGGCGTTGCGTCAGGCTGGCTGCTGCCAGAACGTGACGAGCGCTTCCTGAATGAGCTGGAAGAGTCCCCTCGGCAGAATACACCCCCCTCTCGTCTCCAACGGCAACAGCATTCCACCCGCACGCACACACTTCCAGTTCCAGCACTCATATGTTCCAGTCCGGGTTCCCTCTGGGAAACTCCGGCGCTGTTCGAGGGTTCGAGATGTCACGAGCCGAGAGCCGAGGCTATGATAGAGCGGCCGAGCGAACATCATGTGGACGGCCCTGCCAAATCTCTAACACAAGCCACATTTATTTCTTTGCCTCACACACGTTAGGAACAGGCTTTTTCGCTCACAGAACAAGAGGGAGAGGCGCCGGAATCTTCCAGTCAGCGCTCTTGAGCGGCCCCCATGTCAGCGAGTATGATATCTCAGACCCCGGGGGGTGGTGGGGGGGGAGCAGGGGTGGGATGGGGGGGAGGGAGGTCATCTCACCTCCAACTGCAGGCAATAAGAACAGGACATTCACTATAAAAAACGTAGTTTCTTACTTACACATTTATTTCTCCCTTCATGCTGTCAGTGGGGAAAACTGGAGCCAACGACCTCACGGGCAGACGCTAGCGACACTCTAGGCAGACAAATGTAACACGCACATTTGACAGTAATTTATGAAAAAAACTACAGGCATGAGATATGAACGGTAATAAATATGTAATACAGAAAAACAAAACACAGCTTAAATTTTGTTACTTGAAAGGGAATTATGCTGTACCGAGGGGGTGGAGAAATGCTTTAGTGGTGCAGCTATGATTCATAACACAAGGTGCAAGAACTCGTGTTACTGGAGCTCTGCTGAGAGTCTGTGCTCAGCGTCTATTGTCCTATTGTTAGTAATACAGTAATATAGATGCCAAACATATCTTAAGTCACATCCCTTTCCTTCTTGAGTTAAATTATGTGCTATGCAGTAACAGTACGAGTGAAAAACAAGATCTGTAAAAACAATCAAAGGAAATCGTAATGATTCATGAATAATGAACCATATAGAGCGCAGGAAATCAAATGACAGCTGAATTGAAGTTGCACTGTAATTGCTCCCACCCCAAACAAAGAGGCTAGAAAAACTCTCAACATTTGGTAGAAGCCAAAGAGGCATGATATGAGTAAATTCTGGGAACCTATCAATAATCTGTCTTTTCTTGAGTCATATTGATTGCAATGACTGTCGTCTTTCCTTCTTTAACCTTCCCAGTTCTTCCTTTGTTTCCTGATGGGTTAACCCTTTGAAGTGAAGGTTTCTGGGAATGTTTTTTTCAACATTCTAAGTTGGTGATCTAGAGCTCCATTGCTTTCAATTACCAGTAGTGATTGTTATATCAGCATGAGAATGTTCAGTTAAGAACATCCTACTCACATATTTGAGATCTTACACCTTAAAAGGTTAATGTGTCGGAGGAAGCACTTCTTGTTGACTCCTTCAGTTAAGGCACTGTGCTGTGATGCATGGATGAGCCACACCATCTCAGATGGAACCTGGACAGTGGCAGTGCCAGTGCTGACTGTAGCTGGTAGCTCCATAGGACGACCACACGGAGGGTTCAGTTGGTTAGGGGACCGTGTTTCATCATTATCTAGCTCCCCTCTGTGGTCGACTGGGTGCTCTTGGAAAGCATTTTAAAGCTGGATATGAAAGATATTCCTCTGACCCCACTCTGTGCGCTTAGCTGTAGTCCGCAGGGTGAAAAGGAGCAGACAGGAGTCACCACATGTTTCTGTGGAGCACTGAGCGAGGATGTCTTCGCTCTCCGGAGTCAGCAGTGCGGTTGCCCCTGAACGTGGCTGCGGCTGCCGACAGTTGGCCATTCCACATTAGGGTGGGAGCTGGACATGCTCACCCCCACATTGGGTGCCAAATTTATTTTTAAGAAAAATATGCTGGAGGAGAAGGTCTGCTGTTATTAGACAGGGACCATGACAGGAGCAATCTCATTAGACATTTCCTACAAAATTATACAATCCAGTATTATGGTGGTCCACTGCCATGAGAACCTGAGCCATGCACACAGCCTAGACTCAGGCTTCCGAGAAAAAGAGGAATATTAAAAAAAGGAAGACAGAATGAGAATAGAAAGGAAAAGGAAGGAGGATGTGGAATTGGGAGGGTCCGAGACAGAAATTTGATTGTGACTAGGTCAGATGATTTGTTATTTTGTGCGACTTGAACGATGACTCAGATTTTTCTGAATGTTCTCTCTCTCTCTTGCTCTTCCTCTCTCATTCTGTCTTTCTCCTCTCTCTCTCTCTCCTTGAGTGGTCATGGGTAAGTCCACAGCAAGCCTGTGTGCAGGGTATTACTGTACACAGAACACCAGGAACAGCTGATGTTGAAACAGCAGCTGGTTGTGTGTGAACGTCAGAGATAAGCCCGACCTGTGACCCCTGAGGCGAGAACGTCTCTGCTTGTTTCCTCTGTTTATACTCACAAAGAACGGATGAGCTGAGTCATTTTTTAAAAACATTCCTGAAGGATGTTTTATACAGAAATGCGTTACAATTTTACTGTTTCTTCTCTTAAACGGTGCCCACTCACCATCTGTGCATCTCTTCCTGTTTGTTGAGATGCACAGCTGGGAAATGGAGGAGGTGTCTGTCGATGGGGGCGGGGCGTGTGCGTTCTGCTGACCTGCGGTAAAATTTGATGGACGCTAAAAGGATTACCTCTGACAGGATCAGCTCTGAACTCTGAAGTGCGCTGGGAATGCCAGACCGGTTCCGCCCTGCTGGTCTCTGACAGTCGAGGAATCCTCCAGAGGTGGAGGACGCATGGCTTCCATTAACCGAATTGAGCCACCTGCTGTAAGAGCTGGCTTGGGCTCCGCAAGGGGCGAGCACCTCTTGACCTCTGACCCCTGTCTGTACCATGGCGATGGTGCCCGGGTCACCCGCACAGCGCGGGGATCGGTTTAGGCCAGCCGGCTGGAAATAGAGGGTCCCATGTGTTATCTCCTGCCTCTTACTCCATCCTGCCCTGTCCTGAGCCATCTGTTCACGCCTGGATGTTAGATCTTTAAATCCCCTCCCCTCCTCCCTCAGAGGGGGGCCTCCTGGGAGCGGGGGCTTGAACGGCGAAACTCTTTCCAGACTCATGCCCCCCGCTTCCCTACACACCTGACCTGACCAGCACCTGTCCATTAAACTCAGAGCCCCTCCCACCATGCTCTCAGCTGCTGGGCTGTGGTAAGGGGTGGAGGAGTAATGTGTGGAGGCAGACTGGAAGAAGGGTGTGGGTACTGCGAGGGTAGAGTGGGGATGCCGTTTAGGTTGGGTGGGGGTAGAATATGGATTTGTGGGGGAAAATTGGGATAGGGTGTAGGTTGGGTGGAGCAGAGTAGGGGCAGGGTATAGGTTGGATGGGGGTAGAGGGAAAGTGTAGGTTGGGTGTGGCAGTGTGGGGGTAGGGTGTAGGCTGGGTTCAGGAAGTGTGGAAATAGGGTGGAGTTAGTGTCTATAAGGAATGAGTAGGAAGAACAGAGGTAGAGTGTATGTAAAGAGTTGAGGTTGGGTGGGGGTCAGGTGGAGGAAGAATGGAAACACGGTATAGAAAGGATTTCTGCTATAGGTTTCTCAAGGCCAGGTTCACTAACAGCCTGAGTGTTTGGGTCTCAGTGAGTGAAGCTTCTGAAAGTCACCACTGAGCCCTTAAACCTCTGAGGCCAGTGTGTGGCTTCATTCTACCCAGAATCCTCACAGTACTGCATAGCTGCGTACTTCCCAGGAGAAAACCAGCATTCATAAGATGAGTGTCAGGCCTAATACAGGAAAGTGAGACACTACTGGTGGGCATGTATTTAATGGTGATGATTTCTAATGATGCCTATCTTGTTGTCTTTTTGCAGGATTGCTCCTGCATCTCCACAGGTGCCCTTTGAGAACCAGTCAATCAGTCAAGATGGATCTCAGAAGCTCTGGGGAAAACAGGTGTCACTTGTGAAAACACTTTCCTCTGATCCTGCTGCCTCTTTCACAACACAACCGTCCTGCAGTTCCTGGTGGCGCCTCACACACGATTAAAGCCAGTAGGCAGTTAAAATGATTCAATTTGGAATCGTAATTACCCAAAAAAAAACTACATCTACAGAAAGAGAAGTGAAGAACAAACGTGTTTACGTTGCTATGGAGTGCATCGTCTTGTTTTAGAAACTGAAAACAGACAGTATTGGAATGAAAAAAGAGAACCAGAGCAGCGACCCTAAGAGTCATAGTATAAAAATACTGTGTCAGCTTATGGGCCAACATTCAAACACAGTAACCAAGTACTGTAACTGTGCCAAACATGGTTACACATTTTCACCAGCTAAGTCCCAGAAAAAAAAGTTCTCTGCAGATTATTCTGGAAGGGTGGCTTTATTTCTGAGGCTGGTGATACATCAGCCCGTTTATAAAAAAAAAAAATGAAACCAAAATGAACAAAACCAACATTCCTGTATACAAAGGCAGGAAAAGAGAACAAAAAATGTGCCCGCATTTCTCGGCGAAGTAAACGCAACAGCAATCCACAGACTGGGTCCACAGAACCGTCTCCCTGTCACATCCACACTATGGTACAGCTGCACCGCCTTGCTGTCACTTCCCCACTGTGGTACAGCTGCACTGTCTCCATGTCACATCCCCACTGTTGAGCAGCTGCACTGTCTCCCTGTCACATCCCCACTGTAGAGCAGCTGCACCGTCTACCTGTCACATCCCCACTGTGGTACAGCTGCACTAACACATGTTATGTCCTGTGCAGAAATTACACAGGGAAGTCAAAATAAGCAGGGGTATTGTGCTCTCAGGAGAAAGTATGTGACAATGGTAGAGAGGTGGTATAGGAAACGCTGTTGTCACTAATTCAATGAAACTACATCTTAATCAGGAAAGACACCCCTTGGTGCTGAAGCTCTGTTAGACTCTGTTGTCTATTCTCATTTGCCTTATTGCGTCCCTGATCAGCCACTGTAGAAGTGTGCTTGCTTTATTATCACCCATCACTGGTTATGGACCGAGAGTGCATACAGATTTAGGCAAGCAGTCTCCTTGAACTGATTACCTGATCTCTTTTCTGGGGTACGGTTTGCTAGGAGTACTGTAATTGTGCTCTTACTGAATTGCCTGACATTGTACTCATGAGAACATGATGTTTGGCAGAAGATGTGGAAGTAATTTTGCCCAAGTCTGTACAGAGAAGGCAATGTTAGTCTATAAATATGAAGGCGGTAACTTAGCCAGCAGATGCAAAGCTGAGGTCATAGGCCTGCATTATTTTTGTATCTTTCTGCGGGCTGAAACCTTGGATTCGGCAACCCGAGTAAGCAGTAGTACAGTGCTATATGTTCGTACACTGATGTTAGTGGGACCTTTCTAAGAACACATTGCTCAGCAGTGTTACTTCAGTAATTTCAGTGTCACAAGCCAATGAACTGGTGTTTGACTTCCAAACTGTGACATGAAACAGGCAAAATCCTGAGCACTCATAACAATGTTAGATTAGGAAAAATCCAATCTGGCAGCTGGTTTAGAACAGTCTACTCAGTAAGAAAATAGAAAAATGACCCTTTCAGACCAGGAATAAGTCTATCCTGCTATTTTCACACACAATGACCGCTTTCTGTTATTTTTGGAAAATTGCAAAAATAAATAAATAAATAAAAAAGACAGCTGGATTTAAAACATCAGAAGCAAATTATAAGGAACACTGAGCCAATTTATCCAAAATAGCCAACGCTGGCAACCTACCAGCAAATAACTGTGCTAGAGGCTGTACTGGGAGCCTTTGCCAGCAATAATAATAATAATAATAATAATAATAATAATAATAATCCACATGGTGTTTTATACAAAAAAGATACTGGTAGGTATAGGTAAAGAAAGAAAAAACAAATAATGTGTGCATGAGTGTGTGCATTCCAACACTCAAGTCTTTGCTGGACCAAAAACCCATTTTTTCCAAAAGGAGAGAGGAACAATGAGGAAATAAAAGTGAACCCCTGCAGTCAAACTTTTGTGGAATAATTATGGAACAGCTTAATTTAGTATTTTCAGCTCATGCCGCGGGCTACTTGAGTTACCTTTCTTTTACAGCCAGCACAGCATGCACAGAAGCTGCTGAGGTCTCAGCATTTGGTGGGGAGGGTGGGGGTGTTGGTCAGTGTCCCAAAACTGTTCTGCAAAGGCTAATATTTTCCACAGGCCTGTTCTGAAGTCGGTTGCTGCTTTATTAAATCTACTGACTGGCTTCACCGCTTTGACGTGTCTGCATGCTTACGTCAATCAACCCCTGTGCAGAACTACGGCATGTATCACAGCATAAGCAATACCCAAGATTAAAAAGAAGAAACTGAAGGAGAGAAATGAAGTGGGTCTTGTTCATCAGATGAATGCTTACAATTAAACACAGAATGTAAACCAGTATTTAAATATCTATACTTGAAAAGGTATTTGTAGTGCCCCAGTCAGGATGGCCGAGCGGTCTAAGGCGCTGCGTTCAGGTCGCAGTCTCCTCTGGAGGCGTGGGTTCGAATCCCACTTCTGACAATGGCGGGAAGCCTTTTCCTTTGACCAGAGCCGTAGTTAGAAAAACAGTTTGTGTGGTAACCGAATTTAAGGCTCAATTAGATCGCCACCAAATGAACCCAAACTCTAGATGAATGGAGGAAGTGTCTTTCCCCAGAGTGTGATGAAGTGATGAAAGCTCTTACAGCTGAAATCTCTCCAGTCAACTCATTAACGTGCCATTCACATGCAACTTTCCTAAAGAACATGCTTTGTCCTCCCCTCAGGCAAATTTGTCTCTGAGCAATGGAAGTAATATAAAAGAATATAATCTTCTCATTTTTTAACAAAAATATTGTCAATTTCCCATGTTATTTGTTGTATACAGCCTTTATTGTTCATCTTTACTAAGGGTGTCGATAATTTTTGTGGACATTGTACATCCGCAGCCTAGCAAGTGTTGTTCATTTTGAATTACAGTTGTGTTTTTTGTATGTACTTGTTAAGAATAACTTTCCCACAGCCATGGCAGTAGTCGTGGCCGAGTGGTTAAGGCGATGGACTAGAAATCCATTGGGGTTTCCCCGCGCAGGTTCGAGTCCTGCCGACTACGTGATGCATGATCTTCTTGTAGCTGATTTTCTTGTAGTTGATATGTCAGTATCCTGCAGAAATCTCTTCAACTACGCTCTCTAGTTCCAGTCAGGAGTCTTAATAACAAAAAGAGCAGAGATTGTGTGCTAGCTGAGTTTCAGGCTCAATTAGATCTCCTGCTGTATTCAAGACAAAGCCTTCTCTGTAGACTGGGGCTGGAATCTCTCTCTGACAGTACACAAGTCTTTTTCTTTCGGGTAATTATAGTACTGCTTCTGGACATGCTTTTGGTCATCTTTCAATACCTTTAAAGCAACATTCAGAATATACAGAGAAACAATAGCAGACCACAATTACATAACATTTTACATTACAGGCATTTGGCAGACGTTCCTATCCAGAGCGACGTACAATCAAGTGTATAACCAAAACCAGGAACAGGTGTGCTGAAAACCCTAGAGGGAAGTACAGCTCCAAGTGCAGGGAACGAGCACGTAGTTTAACTTGGACCCTGTAGGTTAAACTCTGTGTCTTTACCTGCATTTCAGTGTCTGTGCTCTTACAGCAGACCTCATTGCCCCTGTCCCACCAAACGAACCCAGACTCTGGGTGATTGGAGGAAGTGTCTTTCCCCAGAGTGTGATGAAGTGATGAAAGCTCTTACAGTTAAAATCTCTTCAGTCGATTCCTTAACTCGGCATTCAAAGATCACATGCTAATTTCCTAAAGAACATGCTTTGTCCTACCCTCAGGCAAGTTCATAGGGCACTGCTGCAAGGACGGCTAAAGCTACATCACTGGGATTCTGTAGTATGCCAGAATGAGTATGTGTGAAAATAATATAAAAATGAAATCACAGTATGTGTGCATCACTACAAAAAAGTGTGTTTCTATGTACGTGTGTTTTTGAGCGTGTGTTTAAGTGTGTCACAGAGTGAGTATGTGTTTGTATGCATGTGTTTGGATGTGGTTGAGAGAGTGTTTGTTTCCCTGGTTGTATGTACGAGCAAGTTTTTGTTATGCATGAATGTGTGTTTATTTGTATGCATAAGAGACAAAGTGTGTTTCTACGATGGTATGTTTACGAGACAGTGTGACAGTGTTTGTATGTGAGAGAGAGCATATGCAACGCATGTGTGTGCTTGTAAGAGTGAGAGAGTGTGTAAAGGTATAGATAAAGAGAATTGAGTTGGAGATACATGAAGTGTGTATATGTACGTGTGTGTGCAAATGCTTTTGTGTGCACACATGCATTGTATAAACGCAGTGTATGTGTTTATGTGCGTTTATGAATTTATATATATATTTGTGTCTGTGTGTGTGTGCGTGTGTGTGTGTGTCTGTGTGTGTGTGCATGTGTGTATCAGGGGAATGTGTATCTGTCTCAGGCCAGGGTAGTGAGTGTGGGAAAGTAGCAGAAGGACAGGAGCGGGGGAGTGAGAGAAAGAGAGATGGGGGGGAGGGACCCCCTGGGCTCCTCTCTGTGAGTCATTACCCGGCTGCTCTCACTGTGCCCTGTCACACTTGGCCCTGAGCTGCATGCCTCTCCGCTGGACCTCACCACATCCACTTCACAAGGACAACACAGCGCGCCCAGGAGGACCAGCAGGTCACCTCACATATACAAATACTGCCATTGTTTTGGTCATGCCAGTTTTTTCAGTGCAGTGCAGTTTCAAATTGTCAAAATATACATGTATATCTTTGAGGTTACAGGAATCTTTATACACATGTACATTCCACCTACGCTGAACCCCCCCCCCCCCCCCCCAACACACACACACACATGCACACACTCGCGCGAGCAAACACACACTGTGTCAGTAAAATCAGGCTCTGTGTAGCCCCACAGTTCCTCCCTTTAGAGAGATCCACTGTGCAGTCTGCACAGTCTGAACTTCTGCTGAAATCTATGTCCTTGAAGCCCAGTATGTGGCGCTACAGAGCAGAGGCAGCCCCAGCAGGGACAGCTGTGCGCTCACACCTGGACACCCCAAATTCTTCCTCAGGCCCACTCTGGCCGCGCAGGGCGGAAAAACGTTCCCCGTTTTTACAGCACTGCATTCATTTTTCAGGCTCTATACGGGACCTCAGACAGGTGGACGTGCGTGCCTCCATGTCTCTTTGGGGGCTGTTTTGACGAGGTGTCCGGACACAGAACAGTTTGGATGATGTCATTGTCCGATGATATTTCACTGAAGCATAGCTCCCCAAAACCCCATGTGAAACCTCACTTACTTTTTTTATTTTTTATAAAGCTGCTGGACTGTAATGGTTGACGGCCACCAGGGGTAAATATTTTATGCCGCAATAAGTCTGAAGGCAGGCGTTTGTCATGACATTACATTACAATCCATTGGCTGACGCTCTTATCCAGAGGGACGTAGAGCATGATTTATCTTTTAATGGAATAGGTGTGAAGCAGCTATTCAGGAATACTGATGATAATAACAGTATATGACTTCCCAATTGCATTCCAGCAGAATGTCTGTACATACAAATGTCCAGAATTTAAAAATAAAACTTGCCTCTGTGCAAAGAAACGTTTTAACTGTAGAGTTAACTCCGATGGAGTTATTGCTAAATATTACCTATAATAGAAAACACCTAGTCCCCATGAGACTCTTTATGCACTCTTGTGGTGAATCTACATTTGCTGTTTTGATCAAAAAATGTATGCTATATTTTGACAGACCCAAGATATCTGGTGTCCATAATAAAATTATATTCTCTTAAATGTATGCTATAGTAAATACCAAATATATATTTTTTCAAGAAACATAATTGAAGGGAGAACAAGTTGTCCATTGTAGCGTCCATGTCAAAATGTCATTCCATTGTATCCATTACCTTCTATTTATTTTGTAAGAGTGTAAAAGTCTGGCTTACAGATCCCAAATAAAACCTGTGTAAACAAAGACACCAACAGTGAAAGAGGGTCTTTAACTGGGGTTAACAGTGAGCACCGGCAGAGGCGAGGCTCTGTGGCGTTTCATTGGTAGGGTCATTAATTTTACGGGTCTAAAGCACAGAGGTGGCGGTGATTAACCTTGGCTTCCAGCTTCTAAGGAGCTAAAGATGTTGCCATGTCCACAAACGAGGCAGGTTTCAGATTGCTGAAACAACATTTGATCTCTTTTTGCTCTTTGTGTTTAAACAAAACCTGCACAGTAAACTCTTCAGTGTTAAATCATCTCTGACAGAGTGGTTTTTAGTCAAATTTTACTCGCAGTAAAATAAATTCAGAGTAACCTTGTTTCCTCCTGGACCAAAACTCTGTTAGATGTGGAGTATTGCCTACATGAGTAAATATCAAGCGAATTCCCTCTTAAATTTTTTATGTTTAACAAATGGGCATGGCCCACATTTCTCTCCGTCAATTGTTATTTATTTTTTTACATTTTTAAAGAATTTCCGGGCCCCGCATTCACGTCTTTCATCCCTAACAGAAAGAATAGAAACAATGAGAAGGAATGGCCTTTCCGTCTAGCCTAGCCCGGCCCAGGTCATCTGGAAACTTCTCTCCTTAATGGCCAATCAACAGCTCTGCTCAAAATATCAGGGGCAATCAGTAGCACCTCCCTACCCTTCCTCTCAAGAAATGGTGAAAGGGGTGATAAAAGAAAAAAGTAAGAATGGTTACAATGAGAGGGTGAGAGAGAGAGAGAGAGAGAGAGAGAGAGAGATTGGGTGAGTACAAACAGGAAGTGCAGGTCAGTCTTTGCATTGGAGGAATTTCCTGTCTGTAAGATGTGTATCGCTATAGTAGAAGACGGTGATGGGTTGGGAAGGTGAGGAAGGGGAATGGGTCAAAAGCTTAGTTCAAGACCTGCAAAGACAGTCTTGGACTGACTGCAAGTTTTGGCTCTGAGCAAAGAGCCAAAGGGGGAAAATGAACTTTTACAATGCATATGACTTCAAATGGTGTAGTGCCGTAGCATCATCAGTCCAAGATAAGTGTCTGTTTTGCACAAACAAGTGGATCTGCAAACATAGCAACAAGCACTTGTTTTTACTTTGTAGAACTTCTTTGTGCACACAACCCATGCTGATTGGCTGGCGCTGATTGCTGATACACACACCTACGTTCCCCTGCTGTGCACATGCAGATAATCTGCCTCGAGCACTGTGTGATTGAGCCCAAAATAACAACAGGGCCTTTGTGTGACTTAGGTAATTACCAATCAATTAAAGGTGCTGATAGCCCTTTCTGTCTGAGGTGCTCACACACAGTCACACTGTCTCAGCTACCCCTAAACTCTGCTTATGATCATCTGATGCACCTGAAATTTCAAATGAAGGGAGTTCAGTGCCTCACACATTGGGGGTTTCACAGTCACCACTTTGGCAGGCTTTCATGCCTCATGTATGTTTGAAAGCCAGACTCTGTAAAGCAGATCTCTAGAGGCTGCGGGTTCAGATACATACTAAGAAGATATTGGCCAGTCCTTACTTTCATGGTGCGTTTTACGGTTCTGTGTAAGTATAACCCCAGTGCTAGCCCATAAGGTGCATACCACTGGAGCAGCAGAAGAGTGTTGCCTGCTCTGCTAGGCATTTAAGTCCAAAAGAAAGACCTCTGCTTGATGTCCAGAGGGCAGGACTTGAAAGTGCTATTCTTGTGTTGTTCCAATAAAGGGAGAGTGCCGAGCCGCTCAAGTTACTTCTCTGAGACCCAGTTGTCTGGATGAAGATCCGCAAGGGTCACGCGTCCCCCTGTGTGTGACCTAAGTTTAAAAAAAGACAGCCAGCTGTTTGGAAAGCTCCAAACAGGACCTCAAACAGGCCCGCAGTGTTTTGTTGCACTCTCGCTTGGTTTCCATGACAGCGCTGTGTGATGTCACAACCAGGGCGGAACTCTGCAGGGGAGGCATGAGCTCCACCAGCAGACAGAGAGAGAGAGAGAGAGAGAGAGAGAGAGAGGGGGGGGGGCACTAGAAGGATGCAGTGTTGGTGGACAGCACCATGCTCCACAGCAGAGAGGCAGGTGCGTCGGCAATGCGTCACCGGGGACCACAGCTGCCAGTTCTCAGCATTTCATTCTGCCCCGTCTGGACCCAGCCGGCCAAGGGAACCATGCGTAAGGTGTTCAGACGGGAGGGAACTCTTATCACTTGCTTGCGACTGTTTGCGTCACCGCCTGCCCGGACGATGAATCAACACCCGGACTGCAGACGGCAGCAGATCTGAAGAGCACACCTGTGTCTGAGGTGAAACCCAAGCTATGGACCAATAAAGGAAAAACAAACAAGATGTTTGGGATGGGTTATTGTAGGTTTGGCGCATGCTAATATTCGAAAAATAATACTGTGCTTTTCTGTACAACAGTTCTGTGTTGATAGGAGTCCCCTCGGGGATGGTGTATGAGTCAGATCCCTGTGGCCTAAGATCATATCTAAGTGTGATGACTGATCTGCTGATTGCTGTTTCCCCTCTACACAAACAGAGACAGTAATGTGGCCACTTTGAACCCATTTCTCCACGGGGGAAATAGCGAGATACGCTTCGGGCAGTAAAGCGCCCAGACACCCCACAATTAGGGGGTTTGAGTCACGACCTGCCACGGTCCCCAACAAAGGGATGGGAGGTGTGTATTTGTGCTGCTCTGTGAATCTGATACTTTTACATTGAATGGAGGCGATGAAATCGAAGGGCAAAGTTGAATGAAGGTGTAGAACTGGGTGGTGGTGGTAGGGAAGGGTATGGAGGTGGAGGGGGTTTCCAAAAGACTGAGATTATTCTGATTGGCCCAATCAGTACCATGTTTCTGATGCGGAAGGTAAGGTCAATGTGGAAGATGCACACAGGCGCGCGCGCGCGCGCACACACACACACACACAGGCTTGATTTGCAGCTGCCAGAGTCAATATGATATTTAGGCTAGTCAGTGTCAGCTGTGAATGCCCCCGTGTTCAGTGTGAAGTATAAATATTTTTGAGAATTATTATCTGTGGTATCCATTTCAGTGCCCTAACACCAGCGTGTTAAATGAGGCCTCCGTGCCTTGGTGAATAGGGCCTGGCATACAGGGCATGTGGGATGGCAGACTGTTTAAAAAATGGACTTCAGTACCTCACTCTTTAACATCATTCTTTAAGAACGACAGCCTATTCATGGCACACAACTACGGCTATGAAGACACAGAATAAATCTTTGCAGACAAACAAAATTCTCTTTTCAGATGCGTTTTTCGATCTCTCCTCATTATACATGTTAATGATACCTCCCTCCCCCTTCCATCTCTGCCAATATGCCCAACCCCCACCAACCCCTGTCCGTGAATTATACTGTGTAGAACACCCCCCCTCCCCTGCCCCTGCCCCCTTAAGGAATGACTGAATTTCAGAAAAGAACAAATGGAAGAACATTCTAGCCTTAAAAATGAAAACGAAAATAAAAAACCTGCCCGACATCCAGTCATGTTACCCATGTAGCACATTAAAGTCATATTAGCTGATCTGTTCCTGTTTTTTTTTAGCAGAATGTGTGCCACGCGTGTGCTGGACACTTTCTTTTCTGATGTCCCATGAGTTGCCCCATTTCTCAACAGTACCATGCAAAACAAATGATAGAAATTGCATTTGCCCTGGGGGGGCTAAAGAACTCATTACTATTGGACACAGATGTACGAATAAAGGGCCTATCAGTCACCAGAGGGATATCTTTCAAAAAGTGACAATTCCGTTTCATGCTGATAACTCTGGATACCCAAAATTCCAAACAGCTGATGATAAGCACAAATAAAATGTATTGGGTGTGAGATATACTCTTGTGGAAGATTAGTGGGTAAAATACTTCATTTAAGAAATGTTAGAAAACAGTAAAATGCTGTGGGTTACTGAGGTATTTCAAATACATGGTTGACCCAGGTCCAATGAATTGTGAGCAAACAAATTGCAAAATGAAAGAGTCAAACAGGAAAGAAATGTTACAATAGTTCCATTAGTGACCACCCTCTGCATACTGCTCTGGCATCGGCATAAGTGGCCGTGCTCATGCACCTCCATAGCTCACAGGCTGTATTTGCGCTGGAAACGTGGGAGGCAACTAGACAAGTTCAAGATCAGTGCTGGGAACTCTCATCGTCCCAACAGCTGTGAATTTTCCTGCTGTTCTAATTTCATCCAACTCCACACTATCCCACACCTCAACCCACTTCCCAAATGGACCTCCACCCCCAACCCTTCCCTCCTGGGGAAAACGACTGCTAAATTTAATAAATGTAAGCACCCAGCCCTGCCGTCATCTCCCCGCCGCTGCCAAACCTGGCCTCTCTGGCCAAATCCCTGGGCTAAGACTGATTCAGCTAAACCAACACACGCTAATTCCAGCAGCCCGGTGGCTTTACTAATGCCTGATTTTAGCCATGCTGCGATCCTTTGAGTGCCGCCGCTCTCCGCGTCTGTGCGTCTCCTGTGACTCAGACCTTTTAAAATCGTACAGGGGACTCGAGATCCAGCATTCTCTGCCATCCTCCGTGCTGCGTCAGCTCCTGAGCAGAAGCGCAGACTGCCCAAGCACAATGACTTCTTTTTACTGTCCCCTTATGTAGACTGACTGACTAGTCTGTATTCTGTTCTCTGAATTAGCTTAGAGTCATTTATGGCTTTCCATAAATAATATCTACCACAGGTGCTAATCACTGGTATTAATTAATCGTAAACTGTAACAAATAACCTACTGAGCTCTTTAGCATAGATGTTCAAATGGGCGGGACAATTCTTTTGCAAGCAAGCTATTATCGTTAGTAACTTCTCTGCCGCCTGTCACCGGTCTGATGAAGGTATTGTATTAATGAATAAGAAATTGAAACAAAAAACAATAATAATTACAATAAAACAATTAAAATTATATATGGAAAACGTAAAAATGCATTCAAACAAATGCATATACTTTTATCAAAGACTTAACCAGCGAAAAAGACTATGTCTAACAAAAACTCTGAATAACAGCAACATTTTTGTGGAATGTATCCGCGTGAATTTTCAGTGGAGATTCGCCGGGGTCCGGAATGACCAAATGAGAGCAATTCCTGGATTTCCCCCTCTCCCCCACCCTCTTTTTGTGAATCGCAAGCTCCACCTCTACAGAAGTTTGCCATGAGTTAGGGAACTCCCTCCCTCCCCTTCGACGCTTCTTCAATTAGCTAAGTGAGAGCAGAGGGGACGGAGAAAGACGAGAGCAGTCAGGAGTCGAACGTTTATGAATACAGCTCGTGCGGTTGTGTATCGGCATGCAGAAGTTTAGATAGCATTGACTGGACGCAGGACACCATCTTTTAAACGTATTAAAACTATCAGCGCAGTGGTTAAAATACACGAAATAAGCCAAGTGGATTCATCTAAAAACAGAGATGGGCTTAAAGCGGAATCATCTGCCAACTCCATCAAATTCAAGATCTCGGCTCAGTGCGCTGCTTAGTTTATTGATCGCGGTTCTGCCGCTGTGCGCAGCGTTTAATCTGGACGTGGAGAACCCAACTGTCTACAGCGGACCGAATGGGAGCTACTTCGGATATTCTGTAGAATTTTATTTGACCAGTTCATCAAGGTTAGTGTCAATATCTCAAATGTACTTTGGCGTAGAGTCAACAAAATGTATGACTTATACTTGTAGAGGCTGAATTCGCATTTGAAGGCTGTATGGTTAGGCTACAGTTCTCCATGCTGGGGTTAAATATTTTTTCTTCGTGTTTTCCTCTACGTCAGTTTCTCAAGTCGAAGGACGATTATTAGCACACGACTGGCAACGGTTTATATTACGTAAACGCATGTAGTTGAATTCCTAAACCATCTTCGCACTTCGACGCAAACACTGGTGTCTGTTTGAATGGTAAAGTAGTGAAGAGTGGGAAAAGGACAAAGGGCTGTCCTTTCAAAGACTGAACAAAGTTCTGATGCTACCGCATTTCCCTGGTTTTGTTTGAATTCTGTTCCATTAAAAGAAAGTATTTTCTATTAGGCAAACTATGATAACTTTACAGCATTTCTCATTCCGATTTTTTCCCTTCAAAAGTTGTCTTGAGTCGAGTTTGGGTCAGCTAAGTCCCCTTTATTAACTTGCTAGCTATTGTCAGAGGTGTTGTTAATTTATCCAACTGCTCTCTTCGAGCTTGGCAGTAAGTCCCTTAGCGGAACACATTGGACATATGCTTTTCCTGTTAAGAGTTTCATTCATTGGATAGCCTACTCTCCTCCTATCATGTCACTTGTAAGCAACGTTGGTCATTTATTCAATTCAGCCACAAATGTGCGGAGAGCAGCGTTACATAGAATTTAGACTGTACGTCATTTGATCTTTATAAATATTTCTTCAATATTCTGTTTAGTAAATATCGCGATTTTGCAGTAGCCTATTTTGACATCTTTCGAAGTAAACGGTCAGCACAATTCTGTTTCCTCTCTCAGTGGGGTACCAACCCTTTGAGACAAGGACTGGATGTGCTTACTCAAATCCCATGGGGGTTCACCCCTTTTTGCGTTAAAACCTCCACTCCATTTGTTTGCTCCCGAGCAGATCAAAGGCAACTACCTCTACTGCAGTGTGAGTCTTGATAAATTCAGTATTCAGGGAGTGAGCTACCAGCGACGTGTGTCATGCGTTTTAAAATTACTTGCCTTTGTTTGCTTGCCTATACACGTGTGCTTTTGCACAGAGGATATAGCTAATAAGGCCTATTATTTTGAACTGTTACATAAGCCGTGTGTGTAAAGATGGGTTTTCAAGCCATGACGAAGTGTGAAAGCTCCATATTACTCGTCAGTCAGAAGGTGTGTTCTTTGTTCAGTGTCTAGACTGTATCCAGTAGTGTAAATTGTATTCTGCCCACAGCCCCCTGGCTTTTCTTTTCAGTCTGTTACCTGATTTGTCCCAAGTTTCAGAATCATGTGCTTCTAATAATAATAATAATAATAATAATAATAATAATAATAATAATAACAACAACAACAACAACAGCAAAACAACAACAACAACAATCGTGTGATCCCAATAATAACAGCAACAACAATAATAATTATTAACTTTAAATGGAGTTTTGATTGCCTTTAGAACCGCAAGCAATTTGTGGAGTTTGGAGTATGGCTGCGTGCGGGAGCTAACATTTTTGGCAGATTCTGCCTGTCTGTCTCAGATTGTGATCTCACGAGTAGAAGGTTTGAGGACATCCTGACCCTAAATAGTTTATCAACCCAAACACCCGGCCATCCCCTGAGAAGAAGGGAAGACTCCTGACCCTGTGATATGCTGAGGGTAGGACTGCAGATTCGCATTCATGTCATTACTGGTAGGAGGCCTGTGGCGTCATAGCTGCACATTGGGATGGCAGGTATGCCATCTGCCAAGTTATGGCTTGGCGGGGCATAGCCCATGCTTATACCGCACCGAAAGTTTAGCAATTTTCAGGGCGTCTCGCAGAAATAACCACAATGACCACAGACTCATCCCTTAAGAACATTAACTTCTGTACCTTCTGACCTCATATAAACAGACATAATTTTGATACGGCTTCACACGTCCATGCAACAGAGCCCTAAACCAAATTTTTTAAAAGTTTGAATGACCACATTCTCTTCAGATGGTAAGATGAAGAAACACATGGACAAGTTACATGAAATTGTTTAGGAAACACTGGATAGCATTGCTTTGGAATAGAGCTTGTTTAATTTGGGTGTGGTAAGACAGCCAATAGATATTCCTTGTTGTAACGTGGCCTCATTTTGATATCAGTACTTTTAATAGCAGGGCTTGAGTTTGCAAGTTTGAATTAATGACCTATAGACAGACATATTTTTTTTTGTTGAGATGATGCTTTGCAGGCGCTGCCCGCTCCAGCCACCCATGTTCCGTCAGTAGCTCTCATGCAGGAGCTCTGCCGCGCAGAACTGCGGTCTGTCTGTCTGTCTGTCTGTCTGTCTCTGATACCCGATGAGCGTTCTGAAGCCAGAGTTCAGAGCGTGTGATTTCAGAACAATTTGCAGGGACGCTCCCGTGTCGTTCCAGAGTTTGTAGTTGCATTGCAGAATAGCCAATACCCGCTAGTGCTGAACAGAACACCAGGCCTGTCTCCAGCTGTAATAATTAGCCAGAACAGGTCCCCTGTTGCGACCGGCCTCTTGCTGTGTTTGCGTCTGCCCAGCCGTGTCCCGACAGCGGGATTTGGCCAGGCTTTAGCGCTGTCAGGGTCTCCGGTTTCACAGCCTTCCCCCCTTTCTTCTCTCTGCAGTCACAGGCTGGGCTTTTTTAATGGGACTGGTAATGGTCCACATTTTTTCTGGCAGAGAGGCTCGTGAAAGCTGCATGATTTAGGATGTGACATCAGCAGACTATGTCTGTGTGTGTAAAGCTGCCCCGGTCTGCTGATGTAATTCTGTAGGGTTTTAATTTGCAGCCACCCCCCCCCCTCTTCCCACTCTGCGTGGGTCTCTGCCTTATGAAGTATGAAATCACGGTGAGAGCCAGAGTCATAGTCCATGACATCATCTGAACTTTTAACTTTTAACTGGTTAGAGACTGAGGGGGAGGGAGGGAGGGAGGAAAGGATGAGTGAAAGTCCAGGCTGGGGGGTGGTGGGGGTGGATTTGTTAATGTTGTAGATGGTCAATTACTGTGAGTCCATGGATAAGTGTTATCTCTGGGGGAATGTTCTCTGGCCATTTGAGCTGCGCAGCCCTGACACTGTGATACACAGGGCAGCCAGAGCAGCCTTGACCCATTCGCCACTCTTCAGGGCCAGCTGTGTGAAGTCTCTCTTACTCCCCCTTTTTCTTTCTTTCTTTCCCTCTCTCCAGTGGTCTTTATTGGCATGTCAAATATCCAGTGTTGCCAAAGTGTCTTACAAGAACTAGAAAAATGTGACTGGTCCTCCTTCCCCTCTTCTCCCTGTACAGAAACAGTACACAGATACAATACAATACAACCTTTATTGTCCAACCAAGGTCAATAAAGACAGTAAAAACACAATTTAACTGTATAATGCAACAAATCACGTATCAACACAATACTCAGGGACAAGAACAATGGATGTACACACTTTGCACAGTTCACCTAGCCTTTTTCAGGAGGCCCATAGCTCTAGGGATGAAGGACATTTCACAGCTTTCTTTAAGCCATGGGCATCCTAAAACACCAGCCAGAGGAGAGCATCCTAGGCTTGGAGTGGAGAAGGGGAGTATGGACTGTGGCCAGAGCCGTCCTGCACACAGCTTCTGCTGTGGACCTGTCATCCTGTCCACTGTGTTAATGATCCTGGCCAAGAGATAAATGCAGAAAGGGAAATAAATAGTATTTTAAAAGAATGGAAAAAAACATCTATATAACCTCTTCCCTCTGCTGAGCTATAACCGAAAACAAAAAGCTCTTCCTGTCTCTCTTGGTCTGGTTCATGGTCTGGAGCTAAATCCCTACCTGCTTCAGTCTGTCTGAATTCTGCAGTCCCTCCCTGCCCTGTTTGAACAGAATTAGCGTAGCGGGCTGGCCGCTGTGGAAGATCACTGGAGGTAGGGCTGGTGAACCGGGGGTGAAGACCCTGTCAGTCACGCACGGGGGAGAGGTCAGCCCCAGCCCTCTGTGCAGAGAGAGAGATTGTTTAGCTCGGGGCCTTTTGAGGACGGAGTTTATCCCTGAATCAAACGTCGCGAAAACCGCCAAAGGATTCGCCGCGCTCGGGGCAGCGGCATTCAGGACATGTAAACTTTAGCGAGCGCTGAACTCCGTCTGAAAAGCCCGCCTCTCTTTGCCGTGTCGCCAGAGTCGTCCGCGTACGGGAGCGCAGTGGGGCTTTTCCGCTGCCGCGGTATGCGGTTTTACAGCCTCCTCCTGGCCCGCTCGGTTGCGTTTGAGCGTAGGCCGGGGTCCGGCCGCGACGTGCAGCGCGTGGGGTCACCCTCGATTGCACTGCCGGTCCGCTTCCTCCTACTCAAGGTCCCCGCTAAGCTAATGTTTACTGAGGACCTGTAGCCCTGTAACTCCGGTGCTGCTTCAGAGATGTTTCTGCGCCAGGTCAAATCCCCACACCCCACAACGTTCGCTGTTCTAATTAATATTATAGTATCTGTCTGCGGACTTCTATGGAGGCAGCTTTGGGCGGGTCCTCCGGAGGAGAGGAGAGGGGGAAGGGCGGGTGCTGACGGTCTATTCTTCTCCTCCAGAGAGGTTATCATTCTGCTCTGAGTGCTGCCTGGGCGCTCAGGACAGTGGGCCTTCTGTAAGTCGCTGAAAAAGGTTTGCTGTTTGGGGAAACTTTACCTGTGACCTGTTCTGGGCTCGGTGGTTGATTTATTATTGATTTACATTGTCAGCATTTGGATTGAAAGTTTTTCCCCCATGCAGTCGAGCCAGGCCTGGCCTGTCCTGTCAGATTCATGGGGCCCTGAAGCGCTAACGCTCGCTGCGTGAACAGGTTGCGGACTCCTCCAGGAGGACTACTCCTCCGTTTCTCCTCCAGGCCTCGGTCTGTGTGGTGAATGCGCAGCTGCAGGCAGCTCCTGCGTAAGGAGCTATAATGGGTTCCTGTCCTGCGTGGGTCAGTGGAGCAGACCCAGCGATGGGTATTGAACAGCTGAATCAGGCCAGTGATCTCCCTTTTGATGGCGGGAACGCCTTGGGGCTGGGGGTGGGGGGCTGGGGTTTATTATTCAGACCCCCTTGTCCTGCAGAGATAGGTAGATATAATCTCCCACTGCCATCATTCCAACTTTGTTTGCCCCTGTTAGGGGGAAAATAAAGAAACAGCACCATTTGTGCTGATAACACAGGCTCCTCTCGCTTTGGAGAAGGTTTGGGCTCCTATTGGGGAATGTGTGGGGTCCGCCCACATTGGGGAATGCATGGGCTCCTCCCACATTGGGGATTGCATGGGCTCATTGCCATTTCCCCCCCAGTTTAAGAGAGTCAGGCGGGGGTCGAGAAGGGCGCTCTGCGGGTTTCGACAGCCGGCCGGCGCCACGGGCCCCGCGAACGGAACGTCCCCCCGAGTGTGAAGAGCCCGCCCCCCTTTCCCGAGACCAGGCGTGAAGCGGCGCAGTTTAACGACCGTAGCTGCGCCACGAGCGCATTCCTCAGGGTGGGGCAAGGTCAGGAGGTGTGTGATGTGAGGGGGTAAACCCTCAAAAAAACTCAGAGCCCGCTGTTACTGTCACCGTGGGTCTCCCTGAGTGTCCCCTGCCCCTCTTTTGCGACGGCGCAGTGACGCAGCGACCCCCTGGCTGGGTTTGTCACACGTGCCTCAGCGCTATGCCGTGCATTTCCTCTCAGAAATCAGAGCCGGACCAGGGAGAATGTGGAATTAGCCGTGTTAATACTGAAATTACAGTTATGTAGTAATGGGGTGTTGAAGCTGAAACGCTCAGTGCAGCTGAAATGTTGAGCTGAACTGTGACTTTTTTATTTGAATCCATCCGGACACAGCGCTGAAGGCTGTGACACAGCTTCCTGCCACGAGACTAAACGGTTGGTCACACTGGGGGGTGCCAGGCTCATGGGTTTCAGGGCCCTGGGCCCATGTTCATAAAATGTCTCAGACATTCTCTCAGGAGATGCTGATCTAGGATCAGTTTTATGTGGTCAGTATCATAACCTGATATCATGAGCCAAAAGGCTGGACTGGTCCTAGATCAGCACCCTTGCTCTGAGATGCTTTATAAAGACGGGCTCTGGTCATCCCGTGGCTAATCCACACAAAGAGCACCTGCTGCTCGGCACTCTGGGAAACCCGATGACCTCCAACATCACCAGAATTCTGTATGGAGGGAGGGAGATTGAGGTGGCAGTAGAGGGAAAGAGATGGAGAGAGCCAGAAGAAAAAGGAGAGGGAGAGGAGGGAGAACCATATGCAGACCAAGAGGGATGGAGAGAGAACCTGGAACAGGCAGACAATACTAAGCTTTTTTTTCATAAAATATGACATGTAGATAAAACATGTGAAATGTATGCTCATAGCCTTTGTTCTTTATTGCTGCAATATATGTAAATAGTTGCCAGCAGGATATATACCATAAATTATATTAACCATGATTCCTCAAAATTCCTAAAAAAAGAAGTTCACTTATTGTATATGTCACATACTATTTTTTCAGTCGTAAAAATATGCAAGGTGGCATGTGGCAAGCGAGGCCCAAGGAGAATGGTTGTTGCGCTTCTACCAGCCTGTGTCTAAACCCATCTGGGCATGTGCAGAGCCTAGGAGGTGCGGTGTCGCGATCGGGCCCGACGCACAAGTGTGAAATGACCCAGGAGGGTGAAGCCTGGCTCACGCCTGAGACGCAGAGGCTCATGGGAGTCGATGCACTTTGTTGTATGTCTAGAATGGATTTTCCCCCCTGCTTGATTTTTTCACCCCCCCGCCACACCTTGCTTGTGACGAGAGGCTGAATTACATCATGGCGCCTAAACGCAGTGTTATCAGAACCCCTCTCCAGCTTGCACCTTGGAACACCTCCATCTCTTAACGCACATCCGTATCTGACATTCTTCTTTGGGAAGCATAAAGACAGGAAGTCTCATTCCTTAATGTGACTTACGCACCTGCTCCAGAATGGTTGGTTGCCTGGGAGCAGACAAGTCCCCCGCTGTGCTGGACAAATGTCCTTTGGGAGGAAATGCTTTCATGATGACATGCAAATCCGGTCTTGGAAGTGGGGATTGTTTATCTGATGAACCTATTTAATGGGAGTGAGATAGTGTTGGCTTTTTTTTGTTGTTGTTGTAACTGCCACCGCAGTGGGTCGGTTGGAATTTTAAGTGCAAATCTGCAGTTAGGCGGCCTGGTGCTCTCGGCCCTTTGCTTTGCTGTGGGGTCTGTTTGGTGCCTGTTCTCTCTCTTACTCTCCCCAGTGAGGCGCGCTCATTTACTCCCTCCAACCCCCATCCACCTCTGGGATTCAAAGCTGCATTCGCAGGAAGCCAGGAGTCCGTACGGGCCCTGGTCACGCCCCCTGCTGCAGACGCTTTCCCCCTGTGTGCTGTGCTGAACTGCGCAGTCTCACGGTCCGGCTGCTTTTCCCCCGGCGCAGCGCTGCGCGGCTGCGTGCTCGTGCCGCCGCGGCGAGGCCCTGCTGCAGTCGTCGACCCCCGTCCCCATGGGCACGCCGTCCAGGGCCTGGCGTGCCCGCGGCGGCGAGACCGCCAGCCAGTCAGCGTGGCACCGGCAGTCCTGGGCCTAATAGTGCTGGCACGAGACCCACCAAAAAGAAGAAAAAACCCATTTCCTGACTACTCACCGTACTGGTCCTCACGAGCTCTTAGTCTGCAGCCCGCATGACCATGTATGGATGACAAGCGGAGACTGGAGGGAGGAGGGGTGCTCTGGAATGGACAAAGCACAGTTTTATTAGTGCTAATATGCTGGGCTATGGAGGGACAGTCCTGCAGTCAGAATGTGCCTTAATCCAGTGGGCCGTACTTGGAGGAGGCATTTGACCATGTTCGGAAGCGTCTGACTGTTCTCTGAGTCTATTTGACCGTTCTCTGTCTGTATTTGACTATTCATGGACCATGTTTGACCGTTCGCTGACTGTTCTTGACCATTCTCTAACTGCATCTGACCATTCTCTGACCGTGTTTGACCGTTCGCTGAATGTTCTTGACCATTCTCTAAGTGCATGTGACCGTTATCTGACCGTGTTTGACCACGCTGTGGGCAGGCCGCCCCGTTCGCTCCCCCTCGCTCTCCCAGGCCCCCGGCCGTCCGCCCTGGCCGTCAGTCCTCCCGCAGGCTTGGCGCACGCCCAGAGTGGGAGAGCCGTTATTTCTGTTTAGATCTCCCCTCTGCGCTCACGTTTGGAGAAGTTCCAGACCCGTACGGGGGTGCAGCGAGTTCAGCCCTGGACACAGAAGAGCTAAATGAAGCTCACTGGACTCCATCCTGTGCCATAGTTCCAATTTTTTGGACTTTTCCTTCCTTTTTACATGCAACAGATATGGCCTTAATGAGATGGCGTGTTTCTGTGCAGAGAGGGTGCTGGTGCTGTGTGGGCCACCTGCACTGAGGGGGGAAGGGGAGACACTGTTGCTGGAAGGTGGTGAGATTCTGGATGCAGTATTGAGGACTTTTGCTGCCAAACAGATTCTGCTTGGGTCCCCCAGTTGTAGCACTCAAAACCCCAGACTCCTGTGCTGCTTGTCGTGTTTCAGGGAGTTTGGTTCATTCTATGTGTTACGAACACCCGATGTGCTCCTGCCTAATTTCTGCAGGGGCCGTCGTCTCCCAGAGCTGCTCCTGGCTCACTGTCCATCTGATAGGAAACGTTCCCCCTTCTGTTAAACGCGGCCAGAATGGCAAAAATAATCTGTGCAGACAGCTGAAAGCATAGACTGCAAGTCCACCCCTCTCCGCTGCGACAAAATCCGCATGTTCGCGGCTCGCCCACCACCGCGCCCGCTTTCGGTAGGCTCAGCCACCCCTGCCGCTGTGACATCGCTGCAGATGGCGGCTGGCAGTGTCGCTGGCGCGGAGCTGTGATTTCCCGCTGTTTAAAAACACAAGATCTCTGCTTTTCTTTTGGTTGGTTTCCTCGCCGGCTGCTGGCCGCTGTAATTGCATTGGACTCATGGGTCGACTGAAGACTTTCATCAGGAAGGAAGACGATTAATGACGGAAATGAGAGAAATGCGTCTGTGGCAGGAAAGGGCATTTCATTACCCGTTTCAACCTCCTAGTAATTCTACAGGGACGCAGTCGTGAGACCAAACTGAATTTCTCCCGTGAATTTCTGGTAGAAGGATGGAGTCAAACAGTAGATTTTTCATTATGTTTTTCCTGATTTGAATGTTCCCTGTTAATTTCCAAACCTCCATTAAAAATGTAACCAAATGAAACCCATTTAAATGTTTTTTTTTATTATTTGTTTGCAATAATTGCCGATTTAAAGCCTCAAATGAGACGTCTCACTGTGCAGGGGAACCAGCCCTCCTACTGGAAGGGTTTTCTGAACAGCTTTTGTTTATACATTCCCATTTTGCACAGCCTGCATCAATTAATCTAATTAACACCGAAAGCCTCAGTCTAGTGGCATTGGGCTGTAAGTGGCAAGGTTTCAGTTTTTGAAAGGGAATTGGGCTCTGTGGTCCTCGGGCTCAGAGCCCTTGCAAAACCGCAGATGTTGTATTTACCCTGGCTGGCTTCTCCCCTGGATGTAAACTGCTGATAAGCTCTTTCTGCACTGTGATTTTACTGTTTTCATATTGCAGCCTAACTTCTGATGCTGCCAAAAGCCTTCTAGAAAGAATCTGCTCTTGGAAGCGCCATAAGAAAAGCAGACTTAACTCTTCAGCGCTAACTTCTCCTTAAGCGCGGGGAGCCGAGCGGGGCTGGCCCGACTCGTCCCCAAAACCAGAGTCTGTCCCGTCCCCAAAACCAGAGTCTGTCCCGTCCCCAAAACCAGAGTCTGTCCCGTCCCCAAAACCAGGGTCTGACCGGCCCCAAAACCAGAGTCTGTCCCGTCCCCAAAACCAGAGTCTGTCCCGTCCCCAAAACCAGCATCTGACCGGTCCCCAAAACCAGTGTCAGATCAGTCCTCAGAATGCTGATAGCCAGCTGTCTTCTCCCCTGCTAATCCCCTCAAACCTCTCACCCTTTGCAATGCAGAACCATCAGGTCTGAAACGCAAGAGACCCCAGACTCTGAAATCCAAGCCCTGCTCACAGCATTTTCAGTTAAATTAGCTCGTTCATTGCCCTGCTCAGAAATAATGTAGGGTGATCTCATTTACCTATAATCCCTTTCTAATTTGTACTCAATAGAAATTGAATATTTGAATATTGAATATCATTTGAAATATTGAATATCATTTGAAATATTCCACAACAAAAACTGCATCATTAGGCATGATGTCCTGGATGGTTTGGGTGCAGTGATACTCCCTGGCTTGAGTGATTTGATAGCGGACAGGAAGTGCTGAATAAAAAGGATTGTAGAACTGAGGAGTTTTGTTGGCATGAGCGAAACTTTAGTTTTTGTGTAGAAGAGCACTTGCTTTGTGCGAGGAAAAAAATGAAGAAAAGTTGGAACTGGGACTGAATTGAGTGGAAATATGTTTTCAGCTATTTAGGGAGAATCAAAAAAGAATTATTGAGTGTGGTTTATGTCATGGAATCCTGGAAAGGTTGGGTTTTCCTAAAACAGCCTTACAGTTTTTTGCCTCTTCAATAGACTAAGATGACTATGACAGGAAGCAGTCTTTGCCAAAATTGCTTATTCGGAGCCAGAACAGGCTTTCTGTGATGGCCCCACGTGGTCATTACTAATACCCCCCTCCCTCTGTAGGCAGACAGACAGGAGGAGAAGAGGATGATGGGATGAGTTCTATCTTTTGTCTGATTGTTCAGCTCCCAATAGCAGGCACTCATTTTGGGGGTGGGGGGGTGGGGGGGGGGAGTGGCAGCTAGACAGATTCTTAGCTGGGATAAAGACCCTTTAAATGCTAATCGGTCCTTATTTGCTCTCCTTGCTGATCATTATCAGCCCATGGTGACTGAAGGGAGGGGAGGGACCGGATGACCAGTTGTGGGTTTATTGAAAGGCTCTTTGATGAAAGATGTTTCCTCCATTTTCTTTTTTTTTTTCGGTTTTTGGAACCTCAACGAAAAAAAAATTGCGTTTATACACGCAGCCCTATCCACCAGGGAATTGATGTACTTGGATTTGAGTGCCTGGCACCCGATAAAATAATCCCAGTTACTTTGCCATGATTTCAGTTGGGCTGTATAGGATCTTGTTAATGTGCATACATTTATTTCCCATGCTTACATGAGATGCATGAGTGGAACCATTGTTTCTTTCACCTCATGCTGCACTCATGCCGATCTCTCATGTCCTGGTGAGCTGCTGGCTCTGCTGGTTTTGATTTTCACCTTAAATTCGGTTTCCAGTTTAGACCCAGATGAGGTGAATTACCTGGGCAATTGAACGGTTTAATTGTTGTCAGTTGAGTGAAGTTGAAAACCGGCAGACCCTGCGGCTTTCCAGTAACAGGGTTGGTCACCCGTGCTGTCTAATCCATACGGTCAACATGGAGTACACACAATGCACAGAGGCTTTGGATGGAAGCGTTAAGAAGTATGCTAGTTTTTTTAGCAACAGGCTCATAAAGGGTCTGGAGCAGTTTAGGGTCTTCAGGGGAGACTGGGAGCAGCAGACCTGGGCTCCGTCTGAGCGTCTCCTGCTGGGTGTGGCGGGAAGAGAGCGGATTGGCTGTGAGGGGATTGGCTGCAGCCGTGGAAGCGAGGGGATTGGCTGCAGCCGTGGAAGTGAGGGGATTGGCTGCAGCCATGTGGTCTCCTCCTGCTCCTCTGTTCAGACTTGGGATCTCTGCCCAGTTCGCATCACAATAGCCGCATAACTCATTATCATAGCGGTTAGGTAAGAGAGCACAGATCCAGCACAATGGGTCTTAACTGAGACCATTTGTCTTCTCGTATTTAGTGTGTGTGTGTGTGGGTGTGGCAGGGTTTCATGTACAGAGTGGGAATGGGAAATCCCTGTGTGTGTGTGTGTGTGTGTGTGTAAGTGTTCTCCGAAATTAAATGAGCATACACATTGGCACCCTGTGGTGAAGTTTATACTGAGGACTTTTTAATTAGCCCTTTCATAGTGAAAATCCCTTGGCTAGTTTACTCAAACAGCCCGGTAAGTGGTTTGCTGTAGATTGGCTACTAGCCACATTAGTGTTAAGCTAATTAAATTGTTTAGTGGTGAGTATACCTGTCACTCCCACTTTAGGGCTGGCATTCATCCAATGAGAAGCCTTTCTAATGATGTCCTTGAACTGTTTGGAGGCTTAAATATAAAGTTGGCATAGTACGACTACTAATGTTTATTCATTGTCACCACTTATTTTAATTATTAACCGTGAGGGTGAACAGGGTTTAACCGCACAGGGTGATGCCTTGGTGGTCATTTTGTAAGAGCTACTTTAGTGTGGGCATAACTGTAAGTTTGAGAAGTTCAGTGGGACCCAGAACGACCACAGTGGGTCAGGACCATGGCGTAATCAAAGGCCATCATCTCCTACAGCAGTTTCCCTGTCACTGCACTTGGGTACTGATTTGGTAAAGATTAAAGAGGTAAGACTGCCCCATATTGACCCACAAAAGCCACTTCTGGCAACAAGTGCAATGCTTTCTTTCAGATTGAATTCTGCGGACTTTTTGGTCAATGTGTGTGTATGAACACGAATGTGTAAGTATGAGTGTCAGTGTGTGGGAGGGAGAGAGTGAGAGAGGGAAGGAATGAGAAGGGGAAAGAGAGGGAGAGGCAGCAACTTCCTCTTTGCGCTCTCTAGACATCCGGGCCCCAGATGGACAACACGGGAAATGTCAACTGTCAAATTCTCCGGGAAGGTCGTTATTCACCGGTGGGTTTCCTTGGCTTTTTCGGGGCCGCCCCCTTCTCGTAAGACTTCTCCGCTGCACTGGTGCTGCTGCACGCCCGAAAAACCCTGATCCCCAGAACGTTTCTGAAAGGCTTCGAAAAAACCACCTTCTTTCGCGCTCTCGCTCGGGACCGCGAAGCCCCCGGCCGTTTTTATTTCGGCTTTGGCCGCGACCCCCCCCCCCCCCCCCCCCCCCCCCCCCCCCCCGCGTTCCCACACGCTCTCCGCGGTGAAAAAAGAACCCTGGTTCCCGTCAATCACTGCTGCGCCGCGCTCGTGTTTTGTCTCGCCCGCGGGCCATGCTCTGCTTCGGCGGGATTTTTCCTTCCTAATCACAACATGGGAACTTCCTCTTCTGTCTCCATTCCCAGGGTACCTTTCAGCAGAGCGCGATGGCTGCGGGGCGGCTTAATGAGCCCTGCTCGAGCGATCACGATTCCGTGTTCAGCGACGGCTGAATGCTGCTACTGTAGGCGAGCTCGCCAGGGGGATTCTGAGTGTAGTTGGTCTTAGTTCCCTTTGTGCATCACGGAGAGACCCAGGGCAGGAAATGGTTCACATTTCCTGCGTTTCAAGACCACTCATGAACAAACAGTCTCTATCTCACACACACGCATGCACACACACATGTGCACACACACGCACACACTCACGCACACACTCACACGCACACACATAAGCAACCACTTTCACACACACGGACACACATAAGCACCCACATGCAAACACACACACACACACATACATGTACACGTACGCACATGTATACGTGCACACACACATACACACACACGTACACGATCATGCTCTCACACACACTCGCTCATACGCATTTGCGCACACACACATACACACACACGTACACGATCATGCTCTCACACACACTCGCTCATACGCATTTGCACACACTCTCTCTCTCTCACAAGTACATGCATGTGCGGACGCGCACATGCACTCACGCACGCACGCACACCCTCTCCCCTCCCTCCCCCTCCCTCTCCTGGCTGGGCATGGCAGCATAATGGAATAATGGCGGTGAGGTCATGGCTGGACTTTAAGAATGCAGCCTATGCAGTCTGGAGAAAGCCCTCCAATTACAGCACTCCGCTGCTCACTGGTGCGATCAGGGGAGAGACGCCGCCAAGCTTTGACCTGGCCTCCTCCCGGTGACTGGTCGCCATGGTAACGGCTCTCCAAGGTGCAGGCCCCCAGGCAGTGGCGGACCAGCATGTTAAAGTGCCCCCGAACCCCAGCGTGAGGGAAGCGGGGCGCATTTAAACCAGAAGGGTGTGGGATCGAGCCCCGGGGTGGGCCCTGCTGGAGTTCCTTTGGGAAAAGTGCTTAACCTGAGCTGCTTCGACCAATACCCCGCTGTGGAAGTGCACATTATATGGAGAAAAAAAACAGACCCTGGCCCTGCGCGTTAGTCCTGGATAGAGGAGTACGCAGAAACATTAGCGGTAATGGGTCTGGCTCTGACGTGAAGACACCAGCGTCCCACAGCCGCGTCTGATAAACGCTTCTCCAGGTCTGCCATTTTCGCAGCTCCTGAGGTGCTTTTCTGTGGGAGGGAAAGGGAGAGTGCGTAATCTCGCTGATGGAAGACAGGAGCGCTTGTGTGAGCGCGTGGGGGGAGGGGGGGGGGGGGCGTAAACAAACACACATGGCCGCACTGCGTTCGCATGTGCGCTACGGTCCAGTGTAGCACCGTACATCTGCTAAGTGCTAATAGCGCTGTTATAATGGTGGAGGCTTGACTGCATTTGAAAGGGCAATTTGAGGTCAGTTGCATACATATTAGCGGCTGCTAGCAACTATCGCTCCAATCTCTCTCTCCCCAGCCACCACTAGTCAAATACTTGAACCTAGCATAACCAAGATCAGATTGCCTTGGCAGAGACAGTGTGTGCGTGTTTGTGTGCGTGTGCTTGCGTGTGTGTGTGTGTGTGTGTGTGTGTGACTGCACCTACACTTGTGCTTCTGTGAATATGTGTGGTAACTGAGCCACAATGTCCTGGTGCCTGTGTCTCTTGTCTAAGAGCTCATATAAGCAGGATGTGGTATTAGGTGCTAGAAAGTTCTAGAAAATACAAATGACTAAGTGAGACTCCCTCTCTCTCTCTGAGGTCAGCCGGGGCGTTCGAAGGCCTCCCCCTTCCAGGTGCGGGTGACTGTGCGAGCCGCGATGTGGCGGCGGGTCGTACTCTATATGGAAACTGAGGGCCCACAGCTCAGGGTCACGGGGGGAGTTTCTGTGTACCGTCAGTCTGTACACACCGCTGTCTCACCCCCTGCCGTCCCAGACCCAGATACCACCGCAGGTCTCACCAGGGGCCCCGTGGGAGGGGCCAGAGGACCACAGTGCTTTTTTTGGGTGCTGCTATCTCCTGTTTTCCCAGGGGGCCGTTTTGTGTAACAGTTTGCCGAGGTGATGTAAGCGGTCAGGTTGCACTTTGACATCAGACGTGATAAATAATGTTTGAGACAGAGCGGTCGTTTTTTGCTTCAGTTGATTGTCCCTCAACTCATTAGTTAGCTAGTAAGCTCACTGAGGTACAGTAAAGCGAAGGCGCTTTCGACGACGCTTTCTGGAAGCTCAGCCCTCGTGTTCAATAGTAACAATGTGCCCCTTAGCCTATGGCAATATAGGGCCTTTAGCTGCCGGGTAGCGCGTTTGTCTTTGGAGTCTTTGGGAGAGTGAGAGGCATTGGGTTCAGACCTCACCACGGGTGAGTGTGTCACACTCGTTACAGAAGCAGCTGTAGTTGCAGTTGTTTCACTGACTGAGGTTCACAGCTCCTGCAGTAATGGTGTATCACCAGTAGAGGGTGAAATGGCGTTTGTCCCTTTATTCTGTTTGTTTTGAAAGGTCGGAAGATCTTGTTCACCGCTGCCCATTGTATTCATGCTGCTTTGTCCTCTTCCCCTCCGAACAGCGTCAGCGTCCTTATTGGTGCCCCCAAAGCCAACACCAGCCAATTTAACATCACGGAGGGAGGATCAGTGTACTACTGTCCCTGGAGCCTGAGCCAATCACAGTGCAGCGCCATCGAGTTTGATGATCAAGGTAAGATTGGCTCTTTCCAGTAGCATGGGCAAGTTCATTCAGCGTTAAGTTCTCGCTGAATGAACTTGTGGTGAACTTTGAGCAGGGGGACTGGTGCCGATGTCTTTCAGCTGAACAGTCAGGCTGTTGACAGACACTCGTTCGTTTCTTGTCCCTGCTTCCTGTAACACCAAAACACAAAGCTAACCTCTGCTCACTTCTTATCATGTCTTCTGGTGAGTTAGTGGAGGTTGTGTGTGTGCGTGCATGTGTGTGTGCGTGCGTGCATGTGTGCGTGCGTGTGCGCGTGCGTGCATGTGTGTGTGCGTGCGTGTGTGCGTGCGTGCGTGTGTGTTTTGGGCAGGGGGAGCAGGGTTGTTACACTTGGTTCCTGTTTTAAGAAACCACCTTAAATCTGATAGACTGTTCTCTTTATGCTGGTTGGGGTGGAGGCAGGTCCAGGCCTGAGCAGTTAGATTCCCCTGTAACTCATTTGTGGGGTTTCCTCTGAAGTTTGTGCGTTTCCATGGAACGTGCCGGCACTGGAAAACAAAGCCGAGCTTCATGAGGTCATCCGGGGTAAAGCGGGAGGGGAGGGGGGCGCAGAAGGCTGTTTTTGAGGGGGGGTTGGAGAGCAGGGCAGAGGGACGGGAGGCTGACAGTGAGAGCTTTGTGTGGATCTGAAACACAGACCTGGGCCTACCGCAGTTATAGGGGCTGACAATGCACAGACCTATGGGGAGAGGGAGAGGGAGAGGGAGAGGGAGAGAGAGAGAAAGAAGAGAAAGGGGAGGGGAGAGACAGAGTAGAAAGCAAAGAAAGGGAGGAGAAAGTAGAGAGAGGAGGAGAGTGACGGATGGGCTGAGGGGGGAAAAGAGAGTTAAAAATGTATTTATTTCGGCCTTCTTGTTGGCGCACTCTCACCCAGTGTGCACTCGAGAGTTTGGCTTCGGAAAACGGATTCGCCTGGAACGGCTCCTCGCGCGTTCGCTGGAGCTCAGCGAATGAGAACAGCGTGTAGAACGCACGTACAGAGAGGGGAACTGCTTTTGGCAGCCGGTCACTCGCTAACCGCAGGTATTCAGCGATTCATTGTTTGTGACGCCGAGGGGACATATTCACGCAGATGTACCTGGTCTCAAAATGCTTTCGTGTTGCCTTTGAAGGCACATGGAGAAGCTGGCTGGCACCCAGGTCAGTGACCTCACGCACTGCTGTGGCTCTGCTGATAAGCCACAGTTAAAAGCTGAATCAATTGAATCCCTTTGTTTTAGCACAAGCATTATTAGGTTGTCGGTGCCCATAGTCTGACCTCTTGAATTAGCTCTTGAAATTAGGCCAAGGGGCTGCCCCGCCTTCTATTTTGGCAGCTTCCTTTAGATAAACAGGAAGCAAAAATGGCAGCGACCCGAGGATCATAGACGGAGGCTCCCCCCCCCCCGCCCCCCTTCCGACCACCACTCCCTCTGGGGCAGCTGATGTGATGACTGAATTTGGCCATTTGTCGCTGCTCCTTATTTTACCCCCCCTCCTCCATTCTCCATGCACCCTTCATTCCCAGGACACCACCCTAGACTGTGGAGCCCCCCCCCCCCCCCTTCCATACGCTCCACCCGCACTTCACTCAAAGTTCAAAGGTCAGAGTGCCTGTAGACACAGTCCAGACTGGCTGGGTCCCCAGAGGACGTGGGCTTGTGGGGTGGGTGGGCCAATTGGCGGGGTCAGCCAGAGAGGGCGGGGCCATCTGGGGGCGGGGTTACATCATCTCCACTCTCACGGTGACATCAGAGGGTTGGCATGGGAGCAGGAAAAGACAGGGCTGAATAGCAGAGGCAGATCCCCCCCCCAGGCTCTGGGCCTCCGGCTGGGTCGGGTCCCTGAGGAGCTCTCTCAGCCAGCCTCCGTCACGCTGAACAGATGAATGAGAGAGCCAGGCGGACGCGCGGGGAACGGACGGACGGACGGACGGACGGACGGACGCGGTCGGGCGGCAGGCAGGCCTTCCTTGGGCTCACGGCCCTGAGGAAAGCCGCAGAGGGGGGGGGGAACATGGCGACTCTTACACAAGTGGTTTAAGAGCCAGCTGCTTTCCCATAACTGCAGAACCAGCAGAGCCTCTCTCTGACTTCAGCCGCGGGCTTCCATGGCTGCGGTCAGTCCCTGCAGCTGAGATCATGCAAAGCCATGACGTGTCTCAGTTTCGCCAATGAGAAAAAATACTCTTTTTTTGAGAAAAGCTTTATATAAAATTTTATATAAATTTATATAAAATGTGTATAGCAGGCACAGCATGTTAAACGTGCATGATGGAGTCTCCTGTGGAAGTGTTTTACGAGGCCTGTAAGCCCAGAGCGAGGGATCGGACGGCACGCGCACCCGCAAGCTCTTCAGCGAAAGCGTGTCTCTCGTGCCTCAGAAGGGGCTCCAGGGGGGGCCGACGCTCTCGGAGTTCAGTAATGAGAACATGGAGGCCTGTTTTCTTTGGCAGGCCGCACACAGTGGGGTGGGGTGGGGTTACGGATGGGTGCGATATGGTAGATCTTTCTCCCCAACGTCATTAAAAGCCCTAATCCCTGTGCTTTCTGACCCAGGAGGCGGGGTTCTGAGAGAGGTGGATTTAGGGGCTGGGGGGGGGGGCAGGGGGCTGGGGTGGGGACAGGGACAGGGACAGGGGAGTGGCTGGGGTCGACTGATTGATCTGCAACTATGGGGAATTTGTGAAGCCAAACATGGGTGCTGTTTTTCTTGGAGGGTAGCCTGGATGTCTCAGACTGTCGTGTTAAAAAAATGTTTTTTTTCTTAAATAAAAAAAAAAAAAACATTGTTGTCGTCCCCTCCCCCCCCTTTGAGGTGGAGAGCGTGCCGGCAGGCTGGCGGGGGGAGGAGGGAGGGCGTGGAGGCGCGTGGGGGCGCGTGGGGGGATGGAGGCTGACGTAATGCTGAAATTCTTTCTCCTCTGCCTCACTCGTACCTCCTTTCACCCCAACACTCGTCCCGCACGCCGCGGCCGTAATTAAGGCAGCCGCACGCGCCGTCCTTCGCTGCAGAGTCGCTCAGCGCCAGGATGCCGAAAAATGGGGTTTGGAGCGTTTCAGCCTTGAGTGTTTCGGAGATGATCTTGGGTCAGAGAGACCACCTCAGCAATTGTAACCGAACACTGTTTGCCGTGATAATTATGAGTAATGCCAACAGTGTCAGTATAATAATAATAATAATTATGTATTACATTTAACTCCTGCCATTCATCTCAAAGTGCTTCACAGTTGTGGGGAGGATCGAGTCTCTCAATGTTTTTCACATTGAAAGCTCCACTTTGACTCAGTCTGGCCATCTGCACCCCTGAGCTGCTGTGCCTGCCCCCCCCCCCCTTCCCCTCCCGGTGTACCTGATGGCCACCTCTCCCATTACCTGTTCCTTACCGCCGTGTGGACAGGGCCGATTCACAGCCCCGCCGGGGCAGCTGGCCCTCGCAGATGCCGGGTCAACAAGGTGGTCCCTGGCGGCGTTCGAACCCTGACCCTTCTCTTTACCTCCGGGACAGGGCGGCTTATAACCCAACCGTGAAGGTCATTGATTGGTCCTCGACCCCGCTTTTCAGCCGACTGTGAAGCATATGTGCTGCAGCCACGGATCTAATTTGTATTTGAAATACTTCAACCCTTTAGACACCGGCTAAATACCCACAGAGTGCTGATCGCTGTAAAAGAAACATCTGTTGTCATCTGTTGAAGAACAAAATGCCTCTCTCATACCGTCATGGATTTGGTTAGTTTTCAATGAAGTAGTCATTCATTGAGCATTTTCAGTGCTCTACAGGATCTGCAGGAGGTCATACCAGCATTGGTAAGTGAAAGAATCTGTTCCAGGTGTAGGGAGGTTGTATACTGGGACTTGCTGGTTCAGGAGGAAGAGAGAACTGGGGAGAAGCTCTGCACATTAGGTGACCCAGCATTCTGAGGAAACAGGAAGTGGACTGTAGGGTGGAGGTTGGGAAGAATAGCGCTTGTGTTGCAATCACTGTAATCGTCCTCGTTTGCGTGCCCTTCTCTTGCACAGGGGATCGCAGTTACCACGTCAACGACACTGATCTCCAAGTGGAGTTCAAGTCCCACCAGTGGTTTGGTGCCACAGTACGTTCCCATGGCAACACCATCCTGGTAAGATTTGGTTCGCCGGGGGGGTGGGGGAGGGGGGGTGGATCAGTGAGCTGAGCTGAAGGTGACCAATCGGGGTCTGTGTTATTAGGAAGTGTGGAATAAACGGTCTGACTATGTCTAACCGTGCCAGGCCGCACTCGACCTCACCTACGAGTCTATGATCTGGAATCAAATTCATTCCTTATAGAATCGCTTTAGACTCATGGAAATATCAGCTGGGGTCACTATACACATATTTTCTCAGTGTTCCCCACCCCGCCCCATTTTGCTGTGTCTCTAACAGTAACTTGGTAAACAAAGGGAGCCCCCCCCCGCTTTGCCTGTTTATTTATGGAAGGCCTAAATAAAGCATTAAAGCAAAGCATTGTGCCCTGATTACACTGACTCACTATAAATATGTCTGCGTCTGCACTGCTGATTCAGCCTGAGTAAAAATCATACTGGAATCACAAATCCAGGGACTGACCAATCCCGTAGCTGTGTGAAGGCTAGCTGAAGGCTACTTGAAGGTCAATTTGGCAGAAACTGAAGGGCGGTCATGTGAATACCCCCCAAAAAGAGCTGGAGGCTGTTTATAAGTGGGGCTCACCTACCCCTTGTATACCACTTGTCTACTACTTGACATTTTGGAATTTCAAAGGTCAAGGAAGCCTTCGCCCTGTGGATCCTGCGTTTATTTGTTTCTCACCAAATAAACATTTTCTCTTGTCAGTTCAACTTCAGCCGAGACACAAAGTGTGAGAACAATGAAGCTGTAAAAACAGACGTGGACACTAATTTGCATCGACTGTTTTTACAACCCGGGTCGCTCCCCCCTGACTTGTAGAATGGGAGGGGTAACTGTGGAACTGACACCTACCCCCCCTCCCCCCCTCCGCAATTCTGCTGTAGGCTTGCGCCCCTCGTTACTACTGGAGAACTAAAGAGGACGTCCCGCTCTCGGACGCCACGGGAACCTGCTACCTCTCGGTGGACAACTTCACCAAGTTTGTGGAATTCGCCCCCTGCCGCACAGGTATGGTACTGCGGGCAGCGAGGAGACCAGTGCTCTCTGGCAGTTTCCTTGTGGAAGCTGAATCCGTGACGGAGCCCTCTGTGTGTTTTAGAAAGGCACGGCCGCGCCGGTCAGGGGTACTGCCAGGGCGGGTTCAGCGCTGATTTCACTAAGGTGAGGTGCCGAGAGAACCTTCCATGATCTGAGCTTGTTTAAGGTCTGATGCTGTTCGGTGCCGTGCAGAATTTGTCTGTTTTCACGATCGGTTGCTTCTCTCTCACTGTATTCTAGACTGGGAAAGTAGTTCTTGGAGGGCCAGGGAGCTACTACTGGCAAGGTAAGCACAAGGGGTAAAGGTGGAATTGAATTGATGTCCTCAGAAACGAATGGAAACAAAGCTTCATTCTGTCCATCGGTGAGCAAAATGGGGTGAATGAATATCCTGTTTTGCACTCTTTTGCCCCCGTTCCTACCAGGCCAGCTTATCTCAGCCGCAAAGGAGGAAATTGTCGATGCCTACTACCCTCAGTACTTCCTGTTGTTCGTACCGGGCCAGATCCAGACCCGACAAGCGCAGGGAAACTATGACGACAGCTATCTTGGTAACGGCAGCCATTTTAGCTCTTTGTCCATTTTCCCCTCAACTTCCTGTTTAGTCTCCAATATTTTTAGCCAAAGGAAAATGAACATTTTTCTTGTGCTAATGATGAGCTAATGATAAGATTGTCCAGACATAATAATGTTCATGTCATTACTGTCCCATTAAAAAAGGCAACGTTGCACTGTGGGTCCATTGGGGAAGTTAGCTCTGCTTGACACCGCTTTTTCACTGTCTTGTAGGGTACTCTGTGGCAGTGGGGGAATTCAGTGGAGATGCAGAAGAAGGTAAGCTCAACACCTCCCTCATACATGCACGATTAGGCCTGGCTCCACCGACATGGGTGAGATTTAAGGCCCTATGCAAAATTTACAACTGCTGCCTTTGCTCTGATTAAAGCTGAATGCCTCTCCTTTCTGACTGAACCTGGAATCTATGAAGATTCCTTTCAGTTAAAAAAAAAAACTGTTTTCTGGAATTTCAGGGCTCAGAAAAAACCATAGCTGTGTCAGCGTTTCCTTTCCTAAGTCCCATTTCTCCTTGTTTTTTCCTGTCCGTGTGTCTTGCAGATTTTGTGGCAGGTGTCCCAAAAGGAGTCATGCTCTATGGCTTGGTAAGGACCCTTCACTCTGATTCTGTTATGTCTTTAGAAGGGGGGGGGGAGCAAAGAGAGAGAGAGAGAGGATGAGGAAGTGAGATGGAGGAATGGGAGAGCGATGCAGTTTGTTGTTGTGGAATCGTAAAGAAGGGTGTGATATGTAAAGCTGGGATGATTGCATTACAGAGGGAAGGCAGGGCCACAGTGCATGTTTTCCACAGCCAGCCCCTTACTCATGGTGTTACAGTTAAATTTTTTTAAATTTCCTACAGTGTGATTTTACTGGCTTATGGTTCTGTGCTCTGTCTGTTTGCCAGGTGTCCTTACTGAACGGGACCAATATGAAATCGATGCTGAACTTCACTGGCGAGCAGGTGAGCGTGTCGGGTGCCGTTTGACTCTTTGGGTCGCGGCGCAGTGGCTGTTCTGTGCTCTTATGGCTCCACCCGATCTCAGCTTACACCCCAGTTCGGTCTGTGAATGCCAGCAAAGTCATTTCCTTCAGTAGCCGTTTCCTGCTGGGCGTTCTTGAGCGTGCGGTCACCTGAAGACCCTAGTTAACGAAGGGAGCGCGTGAGCTGTTTTCGAAAGTCAAGACTTTTACGATCCCGTAAAAGAAATAGCGTATATATTTTTAATGCCCTCATCGCTGCGGTCGAATTAATAAAATCAAGAAAAATGTTTTATGTGCAAGCCTCAGCAATCTGGGGAATGAAAGTTCTGCGGTGTGCTTGGAGCTGCGTGTCACAAAGCAGCTGAAGAGCAGTTATTCCGATTGGGGCCAGCACAGTAGCAGCCCAGCTGGAGAGCGCTCTGCTGTCAGTGCTAGAGCAGGCCGACGCCTCATTCCAACGCGCATGCAGCCGTACAGAGCTGTTCTGAGACAGCGCACCATAGCTCATTCAATATGACCGCCATTAAGAATAAATAAAACACAATAAAACCAAAAACGTACAGGTAGTTATCATAAAGGATTTAAATATATATGTGTGTGTTTGCATGTGCGTGTGTGTGTGTGTATACACGTGGCTGTGTGCATGTGCATATCTGTGTGCGTGCTGGTATGTGTGTTTGCCAGTGTGTTTGGGTACAGGAAGGTGATGCTTGTTCTCATGTTTTCCAGATGGGCTCTTATTTCGGGTATGCAGTGGCGACCACCGACGTGAACAATGATGGGTGAGTGTGGGCAGCAGCATGGGCAGCGGTGTGGTAATGGCGGGGTGAAGGGCATCATGCGGGGGGGGACCCCAGTCTGGGGCTGGTAGGGAGGGGTACAGTACCAGGGTAGAGACCCCTCAGTCTGGAGCAGTTTGTAAGAGCCTTTAATGGCTGTCATTTAACAACCTCAGTGAATACATTGTATGTTATGATTACCTGGTCCTTAGTGAGATTTCATGTGTGTGTCTGTGTGTGTCTGTGTTCCTGTGTGTGTGTGTGTGTCTGTGTTCCTGTGTGTGTGTGTGTGTGTGTGTGTGTCTGTGTTCCTGTGTGTGTGTGTGTGTGTGTCTGTGTCTCAGGCTGGATGACCTCCTGGTGGGCGCTCCCATGTTCATGGTGCGGGGCTCGGGTGGCCGGCTGGAGGAGATGGGCCGGGTCTACCTGTACCTGCAGCGGGCGGCTCTGGACATGGAGCTCAGCCTGCCCCCCCTCACTGGGACTCAAGAGTTCGGCAGGTTTGGGAGCTCCATCGCCCCTCTGGGAGACCTCAACCAGGATGGCTTCAACGGTGAGAGGCAGGGTCAGGGGAGGGGCGGGGTCAGGGCAGGGGAAGGGCGGGGTCAGGGCAGAGGAGGGGCGGGGCAGGGAGAGGAGTGGTGGCGGGATCCATCCAGATAGGACATTTTTTGTTAAATTGGTGTTGGCTGCCTAAGTTACATCACTAACCCCAGCCCTTATGTTGGCTGAATTCATTGAGCCTGGTTTGCAGGGCTTCTGTCCCTGGATGGAATGACATTGTTGGTCACTTTTTTGGAAAAGTCTTCCTCTGTCCCAGCAGTCAGTACCCCTTTGCTCGACCGTGGGGTGTGGTGGACTGCTCTTTTTTGTTTTTCGGGTTTTTTTCATTCCCGTGCTTTCTCGTCCCTCCTCCAGATGTGGCCATCAGCTGCCCGTTCGGAGGGGAAGACCAGCAGGGCGTGGTCCTCATCTATAACGGCCACGCCGGCGGCCTTAAGGACACGCCCTCTCAAGTGCTGGCTGGCCAATGGGCTTCCGCCACCATGCCGGCCAGCTTCGGCTATGCCATCCGAGGAAACAAAGACCTGGACATGAACGGGTACCCAGGTGAGCTGGGGGACGGGACTGCCTCCCATACAGACCCCTTAGCGCACTCTTTAAATTACCGTGAGCCTTTAATTACTGCGCTGTACATCACTTTTAGTTTACAGAGTAATGTCTTGCTTTTTCTTCTAATGATCCATTGTTTTTCTTGTGTGGGGGTTTCCCAACTTGTGTGGCAGTACATTAGCTTTAATGATTTACTTTTTCATCATAAGCAAGCTATTTAGCAAATAAAAATCTTATCTGGTTACTAAGTCAGAGATTTTAGAATCGTTTGGGACCGTCTACGTTTTGGTTATGCACTTGGAAATGGTTCTTTTGGGGTATTGCACAGCTGCTTGTTCAGACCATACATTCATTCTCTAGATTCCAGATGCTAATCTGTGTGTATTCTGATTTCCCCAGATCTTATAGTGGGAGCATTCGGAGTTGACAAGGCGGTTCTGTACAGGTAATTCACCTTAATGCAAAGCCATAATTCTTTGTAACTGCCTGTCTTCTTGGATAACCTGTTCAGGGTGGAGAACAAGACGTGCCTTCCTGCTTACCAGCCGCTTCTAACCAAACGCACATGTACGGGGGTGCTATCGACATCCTGCCCACACCCGCACACCCTGCTGTACAGAAGAGACGTCAGAGCCGTGTTCAGTGAATCCTGTGTGTGTGTAGGGGGGATTTAGAAAGTGGGAGGCTAGTCTGTAGGCTGTATTTGTCATTCCTCAAGCACCTGTGTGTCTGACCTTTGACCTAATCCACACCACTGACTGTCGATGGTCTGTTTTATCATAATTAAGGTCTTTTTTCCCCATTCAGTTAGCCCTTATGCCTTAGCTGTACTTTCACACAGCGCTGTGTGCAGAACATACTCAGATAAAGTACCTCCTGGAGCTGCAGCTTAAATTTCCCACCTGGGAACTGAACCTGTAACCCTTTATTTAAACCGTTTATGAGGTTGTATGGTTTCAAACCAAATTGCCCTAAACCCCTCCTGCACACTGTTGAGTTCACAATGAGGCCTCTCTGTGTTGTTGACCTACGCTGACAAAATGCTTGATACAGGAAATGACATCATCTCCTGTTTTGTTCCTGCAGGGCTCGGCCTATCGTTAATGCCAGCGCCTCGCTGACTGTGTACCCCACCATGATCAACCCAGAGGAGAAGGCCTGCGTGGTTACCCACGGCAACGAGACTATCCCTGTCTCCTGGTACGTGTAGGACTCACCCCCTACTTCCTACAGGGACCCCGATTGGAGGAACTGTTTGTTTAATGTAATTGATAAGGAGGCAGTTACTGTTGGTACGAAAACAATTAACTGGTTCCTTCATGTATGTATGTATAACTGGAAAAAATAATAATGATCTTCACGATCATCCTCATTATCATTGTGTGTGTGCATGTATCTCTAGCTGAACATGTTAACTGGGTTTCATGTTAAAAGCTTTTTAATTCCCAACTCTAATCTGATAACCATGCTAAATGATCAGTTAAATGTAAACTGTCAGAGAACAGCCCCAGATGGCCTTTTAAACACACACACGCAGATACACACGCAAAATCTTACTGATGTCCAGTCATAGTATACAATGTTTATATATATATATACACCTCTATAGTAAAGCCAGTCAGTATGCCTTTATGGATGTCTTGGCCCTGTATCCCAGTGTCTCCTTGAGAACAGGAAACTGTGTGGGGCAGTTTTTGGCCTTAAATGCCCTTCTTTTTCTCATCTCTGGGGGATCCCCTATGCTTGACTCATAAAGGGGAAGTTTAGAGGGGTGCCTGAGTGTAGCGTAGCGCTAGAACATAACTGGGCTGGTCTGTGTAACTCACAGTGTGAGTCAACACCGTGCTTCTGTCTGGCCTCTCCTTTCCTGCTCTATAAATGAAACTCTTGTGTTATATGCATGTGCCTCGGTCACCGTTTACGTCTCCTGGCAACAGGAGGAGAGGGAGGGTGGGGTCAGAGGTGGGGGTGGGGCGGCGAGGTACTGAGCAGGACTGGCAGCCGCTTTGAATGAGATATTGTTTGGTAGCGAAGCACAGCTGGGAAACATCAGGAGGAGCATATGTGCACGTGTGTGCAGACATAGGCGCTCATACATATGGAAACATACGCACGCGTAGCGTACTTTGTATGCGTGCACACACACACACATACACATGCACACAAGCACTGGGAGGTGTGCACACGCACACAAACACACATTGCATGGGTGGACACACTGGGTGCACACACGTGCATAAATGGACACACACACACAAACACACACACATACACAGTCACACACACACACACACATACAGGCACGCAGTCTCTCTCGCGAGAGTGGTGTCTGTAAAGCGATACAGTTGAGAAGTGCAGGGGCTGGTCTGAGCGTGCTCGGGTGATGTCATGCGCACCGTTCCGGTCCGATCCAGGACCCAGAATGCGCTGTCCTGCTGTGGGAATGAGCGGCTTGGTTTACTATTCCGGTGGGAGCAGGACACAGAAACCCTACCCTCTGTGAGCGAATCCTAAATTCCTGCCATCCTGTTCACTTCTCTCAGGGAAGGGAGTGGCCATTTCTACCAAGAGGTGCAGCTCATTTCTGCATTTTGACTTGCTTTGCAACCTGTGGTTTTTGATAAACCCCACAATAAACAGGAAGTGGTCTGACAAAAATAGTGCATCGTGATGTGATGTGAAGTGCAAGGTAGGGTGTGACTGTTCACGTTGCTCGTCTAAACTTTCTGTCTCTATTTTTATCTCCTCCCCACAGTGTCAACCTCAGTTTCTGCCTCTCAGCCAATGGGAAACACCTGCCAGATGCCCTAGGTGAGCTACCTGCACATTGGAGGACCAGCGGTTTGCTCCCATTGCTTACATGTCCTCCATCAGTATTCCTGTAGTGTTCCTGAGTATTTCCTACACAGATTATGTAATACAGAAGTCCCCATTATGAACGGCCACCTACCCTCACTGTTGGTCATTTACAATCCACTCAGTTCAACATTGAACTTAATCTGCTTCCACTGCCCATTGTTGTGGTTTACTATGTTAATGCCTCTTTGTGTGTGTCTGTGTGTGTACTGTGTGCGTGTGTGTGTACTGTGTGCGTGTGTGTGTACTGTGTGTGTGCGTGTGTGTGTGTGTGTGTCTGTATGTGTGTGTGTGTGTGTATGTATTGTGTGTGTGCGTGTGTGTGTGTGTGTGTCTGTATGTGTGTGTGTGTGTATGTATTGTATGTATGTGTCTGTGCGTGTTTGTGCGTGTGTGTGTGTGTGTGTGTGTCTGTACTGTGTGTGCGTGTGTGTGGTTCAGGGTTTCTGGTTGAGGTGCAGCTGGACCGGTTGAAGCAGAGGCAGAAGGGGGCGGTGAGGAGGGCTCTGTTCCTGGACTCCCAGCAGGCCGTTCTGCAGAAAGCCGTCAGGGTGGCCAACGGGGCCCGCGTCTGCCACGAAACCAAAATCTACCTGCGGGTCAGTCCTGAATTGCGCGCGCAAATACGGTCCCTGAACCGCAGCGTCTCCTGTCTGACCTGGCTCTTACAAACACCACGTTCCTCTTCTGCAGGATGAGAAGGAATTTCGGGATAAGCTCTCCTCCATCTACATCGCGCTCAACTTCAGCCTGGACCCCCACGCGGCGGCCGACTCCCACGGCCTGCGCCCCATCCTCAACTACCAAACCGTGGAGCTCATGGAGCAGAAGGTAAACCTTCGCTCCCTCTGGTCACGTGACTGAGCTAGCTCTTGGTACCAGGAGACAGCAGTACACTGTGTACCCTTCAGCGCACTTGCTGAGCGCACGTTCTCCGAATCATAGATAAATCCTGCTGTTTGAATCTCATGCGTTTTGCAGTCGAGAGATTTATGGCTTACGATGGATTAGTGTTTGACGCTTCCACAAATGAGAGTTTGAGTTTTTGACACCGCTGGATAAGGGGCTGGAATGTCTGCAAGGCCATTTTAAACAAGAAACTTCTAAGCATGTAAGCCAGAACGTTTTTTTGAATGTTCCTGCCGGATTGACTTTCAGGGCTGTTTTGTAATGTCTGATAGTATGTGCACTACAGTAGTGTAAAAAGCAGCATAAGGGAACAGCTATGGGTTGGGTGGGGCTTTTAGAGACCATATGGCATCTGTTTAAAATTTGTTTGTATTTTGCCAGTTTTCTCTGGTATGGAGAAGTTGGGCTTAATCTGCATTGAAGTCACCACTGTCCACCATATGTGAGCAAAGCTATATGAGTACTAGATTAGAGCTCTGTGGAGGACAGACAGAATGTGATCCCTCTCTCTCTCTGTCTCACACACATGCACATATGTACACATGTACACACGCATACATATTGTTTTCGATCTCTTGGCTAAAATTGTTTTTTTTCCCCACAGTCAGGGTGAGAGGAATGTGAATCTGTGTGCTGTAGTACTGTAAGGATCGGCAGTGTGAGGCCCAGGACCTCAGAGTGTAGTCCCCAGTAGGGGAATTGCTGTGTTTCTTAATCTCAGCTGCTCTAGTATGAATCCCAGCCACATACACAGGTCCAATTAGCAAAAAAAAAAAAAAAAACAATATGAAAATTACAGAGGAAGAGGGGGAAGTGGAAGAGTTAGCGGATTTGACTGAGTGAGGAGGAAGTGGAAGAGTTAACGGATTTGAATATGAGTGAGGAGGAAGAGGAGGAAGTGGAAGAGTTAGCAGATTTGAATGTGAGTGAGGAGGAAGAGGAGTGCGGGGCCCTTCATATATCACTGCGCCTGCTGGCGGCGCCAGGCCCGCCCTGCTCTGGTGCTGAGTGAGAGTGAGAGATCAAAGCGGGTCTCAGAAGGCTTTCACAGCGTAATCTGCAGCACATGCGACCGCCTGTCTGCACATGCACCGCGATGATGGGCTGTTCACAGAGCTCTCCGATAATCCTAGAGGATTTTCAGACACACACGTACATACACAAGCGCACACAACGCACATGCACATGCAAAGACAGACACAGGTGCTCACACACACGCACATACATACACACACACACACACGTGCTAACATACACCCAGGTGCACAATCTCATTGACATGCAAACACAAAATTTAATTCATTAATTATTTAATTTACTTTCCTACAGACCTGTCTTTCACAGGCCTACAAGGCCACTGCTCAAGAGAATGACAAAAATCACTCGCTATTTTTGAACTTTTAACGCTCTTATGTTGTCTTTCGTTAAGTTGACGCATATGTAATTCACTAGCGAGAATAGCTTTTTGAAGTGTGTAGCACACTAAAAATGACCCTACTTGAACTTACTAGAATATTCATGTCAATGGGTCCACAGTCCCAGCTACTGTTGTATATATACAATAGGGCTTTCTCTGCACGGCCATTTTGGATGGATATATGGGGATGCCTTTTGGTTTAACAACGGTCCCAGTGACTCCAGTGAAATGGAACATGTCTTGTTCATAGCCGCGAGGACAAACTTCGTCCCTCTCCAAAACGCTGTGAGCGGGCTTTAGAGAGCGAGGGCGACCGAGCCCGTGGTGGAAGTTTCCTCCTCGTCCCCAATTAGATTCGCTGGCTTTAATTACAGAGGAGCACAGAGCTTTGATACGGCTTTTCCCCCGCAGATTCTCTCCCCCCCCCCCCCCCCCCTTACTGCGGGGTTGCCTCTTTGGGATTTCTCTTTCATTTTATATTTATCGTCATGGAGTGCATCGCGCAGGGACGCAATTACAGATGAGAGGGTGTTCGCTGGGGAAGCCTCTCTATCCTCTTTCCTGCAGTCTCTCCTGCAGACCCATAGCCCCCCCACCCTCTCTGTCGCTCTCTCCTGTGTGATCAGTGCGCTTTGGGGCATGCTGGGTGGTGGTGTCGCGTGTGGTGAGTGCGTGGTGCGTGCACGGGGTGCGTGCGCGGGGTGCGTGCGTGGTCCCCTGTCATGTGGATGGCGCTGAGCGTGCCCGTGGCTTTGCCGGGAGCGCTTCTGGCCCAGGTCAGCGTTTCGGAGGGTGGCTGGATCACCCCCCCCCCCCCCCCCCCAAACTCAGACTCTGTAATGCTACGCGGCGTCGCAGTTCATGTTCATGTCTGTTTCGCATTTTTCCCTTTTACCGTCTCATTTTTCCACGTACGTGATGTTTGGTGAGAAAACGAGGGAGCATGCAGGTTCTGTGTTATTTTGTTCCCCTTGTTGGACGTGGTGTAAGGACTGAATGTAGCTGCTTTGATCTGCTTTTGATGTGCGGTGCCCCTGGATTTGAGTGTGGAAGTAAACAAGCCGAAGGAGTTTGGAATTCTTGCACGTTTCCTGGCCGCTGAAAGGATTCTGTCCTGGTACAGTCCGTTACGGGCATCAGTCCTGCTTCATGCTTTTCATTTTTCTGTTCAAAAATCTTGTCCTCTCAATCTTTTCCATGAACATGGTTATTTAAAATGTTGAGTTAACTGTCTCTAATCTCATTGGCCTAAGAATATTTTATTATTTTACCACCAAATCGTTCTTTAGCCTTTGGTTTCCATGGTAAGCATAACTGAAGGTAATCTAAAGGTCTGTCTGTTGTAGTGTACCGCTAAAGATGTTTCACCTGAAGTAGTCCTGAGGTCCAGCAACGCTAAGTGCAGGAACGCAGGCGGTGTGAGCAGACTGGTTCTGACAGGAATCACCATCCTTAGAAAGCGCTCGCGTCTTCACAAAAGTGCTGGTGGTGATTGTCACAAATGATCAATTCTGCCAGACCTGGTTACTGTTACTAGCCTTCGTGCAGGGGGTGGAGTTAAGGGGGTGTTACAGGGAAAGCTTCCTCCCGGGCACTGATGGGTCCAGGGGGCCCCTAGAGGGGTGTGTGTGCGTGCGTGCGTGCGTTTGTGAATGTGCACGTGCAAATGGGACCTTTTCTCATATTTCCTTCCCTTCATGATTAATTTCTAGATCCTTCTCTGTCTTTGTGTAAATTTGCCTTTGAAGCCGGTTTTGTGAGACGGGTCCTCTCCAGGCCTGACTCCATCGCTGCCTGCTCGACTGCGTTTGAGCGTCTCTGTCTCGTCTTACAGGCCCAGATTTTGCTGGACTGCGGAGAAGACAACATCTGCGTCCCTGATCTGAAGCTGACGGTGCAGGGGTGAGTCTGTGTGCCTTCTCTTTATCACTAATCTCAGGGTCTATTTATACCCGGGGCTTGTTTTGGTCGGGAAGCGCGTCCCGCTGCAGTGGGGTTCTGGGCTCCGGTCCCCTGGGCAGTCCCGCGGGACGGGTCGCTTCCCATCTGGACGGCCGCAGGGAGTGCCACGCCCACCTCCTCCTGTGCTAATGAGAAATGGGGGCTCCTGCAGGCGGGGCCTGACGAACCGCTACGTCAACGCAGATTAAAAGGCTGCTGTGATCCCCGTCCTGCTCAGCGCTGATGCGTACGGCCGCCCATCTTCAGCCTGAGTTGTGCTTTTTATTTACAGACATTCATGGTGAAATCGGGAAGAAACCTTGGTCAACAGCAGGGACCTCAAACCCAAGTCTTAGGGAGTTGTAGTGTCTGGTGGGTCTTGAGGTGTTTCAGAACTCTTTTTTTTTAAGTGCGTAATTTAAATCATTGATTGGTTGAAGAGTTTGCACTCCTGGATGTAAACCTGCAGACACTGCAGCCCTCCGGGACTGGAGTTAAACCTGCAGACACTGCGGCCCTCCAGGACTGGAGTTAAACCTGCAGACACTGTGACCCTCCTGGACTGCAGATTGAGACCCCAGTCTGCAGGGTATGGGGTGGGGGAGTGGAGGCAGTGTCAGGATAGCTGAAGCTGAAGGAAATTGAGATTAAGGAATTTATTTTGATAAATGAAAGGGAAATGAGCATCACAGAAACTTTTGGCTGCTGTGTAGCCGTTGTAGAACTTTGGCACACTTTCTTTGAAGAAATCAGTGTACATTTATTCTAAAATACCGGCACAAGCATCTTTCCAACCTGCCAGTTTCCTTGTATTGTTTATTTGTTTGGGTTGGGCTGCAACTCTTCCATACAACAACAATAAAAATCAGTTTAATTGCTGTATTAATGGTATGTTGTTTAATTTGGCCCTGTCAGAACTGGATCAGACTATTCCTTCACAGAAAATGTTTTTTTAAAAGACTCCCAATGGTATCTTGCACTCTACACTTTAAAAGTAGCAGCAATATCTTTGTCTACATTTTCTGAATTATGCCATGTGACTGAGGATGTTCCGAAAAGCACACCCACAAGAAGTGGGGGTGGGGAGGGAGGGGTCAGGGTCAAAACATTTCTTGAGAACTTGTGAGAGCGAGGCGGGAGGGGGGGATTTAGCCTTGTTCATTTTGATGAAGAGAACAGCGTTGTTGTCGGTTTGTTTGCAGCGGGCTCGCATTGTTCTTCCTGGTTGTTTTGTTTGAAAATGCGCCGCGTTGGCCGGATCCGCGGGCCCTTCCTCGGAGCGCGGCGTTCCCAGCGTTGGGAATGTTGACTGTGCGGCTTCCTCGGCCCCGGCTGTAATTGGAATCGTCTGTGTGGCCCTCGCGAGGAATTTCTCATTGTGTTTCCGAGCTGCGGAGGGAAAGGAGGATAGAGGGGGAAAAGGGAGGGCGGAGGGGGGGGGGAGGGGGAAAGAGGGCGGTGCTCCACGGTGCTGCTCTCTGTCACATGTATGACTTTATTGCTACAATGGAAAAGTGCAGGCGGGGGGGGGGGCGATGTTCCTGAAGCAAATCATACTGATGTGTTTTGGGTTGAGTCCCAGCGGTGGATTTACAGGGTATAAGCAGCGGAAAACCTGGGGGGGGGGGGGGGGGGGGGGGCGGAGATATGAGAGCCACCGTGCCGAAAATGCGCTTTGTGCTCAAAGCTGGCTTCTCCCGAATTTACAGAGACGGGGGTGATCGGCTGCGGCACCCCCACCTGGTCCGGGGCCTGCTGTCGTTATCTGTGCATTTCACAGATCTTTGCTCAGGTGTGGGGTGCAGGCCTGGGGCTCGGCTGCTCTGGGGTCATCTGTTCATGTTCTTTTTTTCCTTTCTCGGTCTAATCGACTGCAGCAGCGGCTTAAATAGAAGCACCTGTTGAGAGCATCGATGGTGTTTTCAGTTTTCTTTCAGTCAGTGCCTGTTTTTGTAGACTAACAATATGCTGATATGTTTTTTTTTAACTGTATATCTGTCTTTTTAAATGTTTCTGCCCATGTCAGTTTGTGATGAGGCTGCAGCCATTAGATTCAGTTGTTTGTTTTTGGTACCTGTTCAGTCTTTAATTTTTATTCATTCTATTTTTTTGGGGGGGGGCGCAGTGACAAAAAGGAAGTCTTCCTGGGGGACGACAACGCGCTGACCCTCACGTTCAACGCCCGGAACGAGGGCGAGGGCGGGGCGTACGAGGCGGAGCTGTACGTGGTGCTGCCGCCCGAGGCCGACTACAGCGGGATCGCGCGCAACAACGAGGTGAGGCTGCCGCGGCGACCGCGCCGTCCGCCGGCCCCGCCCACACTGTCCCCGTGTTCCTCACGTACGTGTGGGCTCAGAGGGAAGAGCAGAACTTCACTTATGATTTAGACGGGATTGTAGTGAATCAAAGTATATGAGATGAATGATGGTAAAGTCATAGAGTGCCTGTAATAAGGTGCTTGCATGCAGTGGGAGTGTTCTTAGCCAGGTGTTACTCATGTAACCCTGGAGGTTCTTTCAGCTTATGTTTTGTCATACTCTGAGTGGCTCTGGAGAAGTGAGTCTGCTAAATGAATGTAATGTGAGGTCATTGCGGTGGGACCGGACAGTGATTGGTTGATTTTTATGTTCTCTTGTGCTGGACCCTCTCTCATCTGCTGCATGTGTAATTGTGTGTGTCTCAGAGCCTGGCCCAGCTGACCTGCAGTTATGAGACTGAGAACCAGACCCGCTATCTCAGCTGTGACCTTGGCAACCCCATGAAGTCTGGCACAAGCGTAAGGATCTGGATATGTCTTTCTCTCTGTCCTCTTCTCTCTCTCTCTCTCTCACTCTCTCTCTCTCTCTCTCTCTGTCCCTCCCTCTCCATCCCGCTGCTCCCCTCTCTCTGTCTATTTATTCCTCTCTTTCTCTCTGTATTTACAAACAGGGATTTCGTTATAGATTATTGTGGGAGTAATATATAAGCAAGCTCTGTTTCCAGTTCAGAGAAGCCCATGTTTTTTGTCTCTAGGACAGGCTTTTTTTTTTTGGAGGGGGTAAGGGGGGGGGGGCAGGCGTCGAACGGGACAGGAAGAAACAGCTTTTTCCATGTGTCAACCAGCTTTTAGAGACACAGGAAGTTCCCAGCAGGGGAACAGGAAGTTGCTCTCTGTTCCCTCTCGTTCTCTGGTGGAGACCCCCACCCCCTTGCAGGAAGCTTTGACAAAGGGGCGGGCTGCAGGTTTAATGTGTCTGCTTACGGCTAGTATGAGAGCTCTGGGGTGGGGCAGAGGGGGCTGCTCTTTTGAAATTGCAAATATTTCTCTTTAGCACACTTGTACATACAGCTTGTGCTGTTTGATGTCAGAGGGTTAAGTGGCCGATAATATACAGACACTGGCCTTGACACATAGAAACCTGCAGCTGTGTAACAGCATTTCAGATGGCTTTCCCTCAAACGACCCCTCAGTGATATGGGTCTCAGCACAGACAGGCAGCACTGTTTGGATTAGCATTAAGCAGTTTCAGACCAAAAAATGGGAGAAACTGAACGTTTATGTGTGGCATTTTGTTTTATACGTGCGGGTGCGTGGAACTGCACTAAAATTGCGTTCAAATAATTGGGTTCACGTTTCTTCGGATTTAGGATTGACTGCTGCATAGATGCTTCTGGTTTTAGGAGGAAATATAAACGGCATTAAAAGGCAATTAAGAAAAGCGACCAAAATCCCACAGTCCCCCTCCCCCCCTCCCCCTGCTGTCTGGGCCTTCCCAGGTGTGTGGCAGCTGTGTGGGGGGGGGGGGGGGCAGGGGTCCGGGGGGCTCGGGGAGCCGAGCTGAGAAACGGGGGTGCGTTGGACCGGGAGTAGAGTTTTGATGGGAGTTCTCACTGCAATTAAAATGTACATGTCCAATCACTGTGTATCTTTGTGTATTTCTCTCCCTTTATCTGTTTCTCTTTCTCTCTCATTTCCCAGTCAGAGCTGTATTTTGCACAGAGCCCATCTCAGTGGGATTTTCTCTGTGTGTTTTCCAGTAAGCAGAGAACACAGAGAGGCTGTAGCGGTTACCTACATGCAGTATTTCACTTATTCACGCACGATGGCAGGCCGACGGATGCTACCACTTGAGACCATTTACAAGCTGCACGTCTCTGTCCTTCCCTCTCTGTCTCTCTGCTCTGTGCCGGCCCCCTGACGCTGATTCGTTATGTCTCTGCAGCTGTGGGCGGGGCTTCGTTTCACTGTGCCACGCCTACAGGACACGCGCAAGACGGTGCAGTTTGAGCTCCAGATACGCAGGTGAAGGCCCGCCCCCATGCCACGCCCACAATAACGCCTCATCACCTGTCATCTGCACAGCAAAATATTCAGTCTAAAAGTCAACAGATAACGTGATTTTACTGTTTGTGTATGCTTTCAGTTTTATTGTACATTTCAGATTAGCTGGTATTTTATGTAATTGATTTGTTTCATAGTGTTCCTGCACTGCCATATTCAGTGTTCTCTTCAGAACTGCAGTGCTCTTATGGAATAACGCTTCTGTGCCCTAACAAAGGTAAACAATGATAGCCTGAGTTAAGCATATGTTTCTCTATCCCCCCGCAGTAAAAATGAGAATAACTCACAGAGCGAGCTTGTGCCATACAAGCTGGAGGTGGCCGTGGCGGCTGATGTCATTCTGCAGGGGTGAGTCCAGGAACACCGGTACACTCTATTTCCAGAACTTTCCACACGAGTGCGCACCTGTGTGTGAGTCTCCATGCTTTCTGCTCTCATGCTCTCTCTCTCTCTCTCTCTCTTTCTCTGTCTGAAGTGTGTCTCACCCAGACAAGGTCATCTTTCCCCCGCAAAACTGGAAAGCAACCAAGAGGCCGCAGTTGGAGCAGGATGTCGGGCCTCCAGTTCAGCATGTGTATGAGGTAGGAGATCCCCTCTGAGTGAAATAGAGGTCCTCTCTAAGGACATAAGGGTTCAAATCCCCTCTGTGAGTGAAATAGAGGTCCTCTGTAAGGACATAAGGGCTCAAATCCCCTCTGTGCATAAAATGGAGATCCTCTCTGAGGAGATAGGAACTCAAATATCTTCTGTGCGTGAAATAGAGATCAATCCTCTCATTGGAGATAGGAACTCAAATCCTAAAAGACCTTTTAACTTAAGCGTCTTCTGTCTCTGTTTTCTCCTCCCTCTCTCCTTCTCTCTCTCCTAGCTGGTGAACAACGGGCCGAGCATGATAAGCCACACCCTCCTGGAGCTGCACTGTCCAATGAGAGTCAAGGCTCAATGGCTCATGTACCCATTGGAGGTGACCACCGTTGGGCCCCTCAACTGCTCCACCGACCGGATCATCAACCCCCAGCACCTCAAGGTGAGGACCTCCCGGACCTGCCCTGGGTCTTACGCTTAGCGTCACTGTCTCTGCCTCAGAGCCGTAATGGCGTCCGACAAACAGAGCAAGAGGCTAGCAACAGCAGGCTGTGTGGTCTTCAGGGGAAGATCTGTGCTGACTGATTTGAGAAAGCTTGCGTCGTCTCGCAAAATGCACAGTGTTAATCAGAACACGTCATTTCCCAGAATTTGAAATGCTTGAACTGTAGGTTTCCGTTTGAACTATAGGTTCCAGGACGCATGTGGCCTGTGGCTCATGGCCTTATGTGTGCACACTGGTGTGCAGCCAGGGCTGAAGCGGGGTGGCAGGGGTGGATTTTCCAGTGTCTTCATCCCATTTGAGTCACATGCTAGTGGAACAAAAATATAGACCTATCCAATGTTCTTCATCCTGAACTTTGACCATCAAATTCAAATGTTGCAAACTTCAGCTTGTCAAGTTCAGCCATCACTGAAATTCACATGCTAAGCTATTTTTGTGAACAATATTAACGGGACCCTTTCATTTATTTGCAATTCAAAATTAAGGACAAACATTGATGGAATACAGACCTTTGCCAATCTCCTTTCATTTCATAGTTTACTGTTTTTGTTGTTTGCTGCTGACCTAGTTCTGTACCCCTCGACCAGCTGCGTGGAGCAAAAGGCGCATGACGGGCACGCGCACACAGTCACGTGGAAAGGGGCGTGGCTACGGCCACTATTTGCGAAGCTCCGGGGCTTTCTGAAAAAGCCTGTTCCGTCACACGGATGCGCTTCGTGGTTCATGAGTCACTTGGAGATTAATGACACCCTTAATTGTCAGCGTTGCCATTTTAATTAATCCAGGGGGTTCTGGCGAAGCTTCCTGCCTCCGGTCATAATTGCTCTTGGGTTTTGGCTCTGGCTCAATTACTGTGGTTTCGCTCTGAGCTTTAACTGGCCATGTGTGACGTTGGAGACATCTCACTGAGAGCTGTCGTCTGTGGCTGTACCAGGAGTAGTGCCTGCTGGACTTTCTGCTTCAGAGGGTGTGTGTTGGATGACTTTGCAGTGCTGTGACCTGATGTGTCTGTCAAAATGGGTGCAAATATCAAAGGCAGGTCTGAACCCATGGTGTTGTTCTTGTTTTATCTTGTCTGGTGGTTGGTCAGCTGGTGGTTAATTGGTGTTGTCTGTCTGGTGTGGACTGTTGGGTAATGTGTCTGGTCTAGACTGTTGGTCAGTGTTGCCTGTGTCTCATCCAGACCGTTGGTCAGTGCAGCCTGTGTCTGGTCCAGACCATTGGTCAGTGCAGCCTGTGTCTGGTCCAGACCATTGGTCAGTGTTGCATGTGTCTGGTCCAGACCGTTGGTCAGTGTTGCATGTGTCTGGTCCAGACCGTTGGTCTGTGTTGCATGTGTCTGGTCCAGCCTGTAGGTCTGTGTTGCATGTGTCTGGTCCAGTCTGTAGGTCAGTGTTGCGTGTGTCTGGTCCAGACCGTTGGTCAGTGATGCATGTGTCTGTACTGAAGGGCTGAAAGTGTTTCTTGCCTCCACAGCTCCAGCAGTCACCCACTGAGCAGCCGCCCCTGCAGACGCCCAACCCGGCCCACCACATCGAGAGGAGGGACGCCAACAAGAATCAGCTGGCCGAACCAGGAAACCTGGTGAGAGGGGGAAAGACTGAGGAAAGCGGGGGTGAAGGCAGTGGAGAAAGAGAGAGCATGGAGTGTGGGAGAGCAGGAGGAAGAGAGGCAGGGAATAGTTAACACAAACAATTGATGTCAAGTGATTGATGAGTTGAGCATGCAAGTCATTACCATATACGAGCGACTGAGTCACTGGAGTGAAATTCTGATGATGACAAAGAAGATAAGCAGTCTGGGGGGAGGGATGCAGGGAGACGCAGTCTGCTCTGCTTTTATGGTGTGGATGGATGTGTGTAATTCTCCTCGGTTGTGCCTGGGGCTTCCTGAACCGAGGAGCCGGCCCCAAATAACCCTGTTTGAGTCATAGGGGTACAGTGCAATTATAGGGGAGTGGTTCAGGGGGGCATACATTGGAGGTTGGGGACCAGGTGTGTTATTATACATTGGGGATTGGGGGCGGGGTCCAGGTCGGGTGCTGGTTGTCAGCTGTCAGGTCGTCAGTCATTAGTTTCATTAGCACCGGGGGCCTTGCCGCTCGTCCGCTGCGACGGGCCCTCTAATCTTCCATGTGCGCGGCTGTCATTAGCGGGGGCCGCTGTGCTGCGGAAGACAGTGGCCCCCTTCACCCGAATGGCCACAGGTGGCCGTCCTCCTGCCTGTATGAAAAGGTGCTCTGTTTTTGGGGCCTGCTGTCTTTAACCGGCCATGAACCCCATTCAGAACTCCTGGGTGTGCAATCAGATGTGCCAACCCCTCGCCAAGCAGGCAGCCAGTCGTATTGGGCTCCCGGCATTGGGAGTTTTTTGGATGATGTTTGGTGTCGTAGGGCTCGTTTTGGGGTGATATTTGGAGACCGGCTGGGCCCCGGCCCTTGAGGGGTCGTCCCTGGGCTGCAGCCCCAGACAACATGACCGCCACAGGAGCAGCTGATCGCCAGGCTGGACGCCAGCCTCATTTACTGCAGCGCCACACAGCCATGGCCTTATAAGAACAAGTTATGCAGTAACACACCTCTTGGTGTTCCTGCTGCACTGAGCGACCCTGCTAACTACCCTCCCCCTGGGAGTACTGAGGGCAGGCAGGCCCCCAGGCCGAAGCGCGGTTGGCGGTGGACTGTAAAAAAACCATTCCCCAGGCTTCACGTCGCACAGTGTCCTGGCAGGCCTCCTACTGCAGAATCCTTCTACCCTAAACTGACTGGCTGACAGGCAGCCTGCTCCAGAATCCTTACATCCTTATGCCTGGCAGGTCTCTACACCCTTATAAAGCTCAGTGCCTGGCAGGTCTGTATACCCTTATAAAGCTCAGTGCCTGGCAGGTCTGTACTCCCTTATAAAGCTCTCTCTGCCAGCTCCAGGGAGTCCTGCTTGTCTGACTGTCCTCTCAGGAATCCGCCGGGTTACATTTTCCCTGCGGTGATTTAACCTCGCGGGGGTGGGGGTGGGGTGGTGTGGGGGGGGTGGAGTTGACGTGCTGCACGGTCCAGGGGTGGTCTGCTTACTCACAGCGCGTTAGAAGTGTTTAGTCTGCAAGAGGTGGCGTTACGAGGGAGGGCATGATTAAGAGCGCGTATTCCTGCGGCCCTGTAAAAAAAAGAAAAAAACACTTTAAAAAACTGCCTGCTTTCTTGGTGGCGAGGCTTTTAGATAGCTGTGCCTGCCTGTAAACTTTTACAGTCTCATGACATTCCCTCAGGCTTCCTTAATTTGAAGCAGCCCCCTCGAGATGGATGACATTGGGGACCTTGTTTTTTTTTTTTTTTTTTTGGTCCAGAACACGAAACTGCTGATTGCTGTTTCCTCTCAGTCTCTTCCTTATCCCCACATCTCTGTCCCTCTCTTAGTCTTCCTAGTTCTCCCCTCCTCCTTTCTCTCTCTCTCTTCAATCATTCAAGGATTTCAAGCAGGGTTTTGTTTGCATGGCAGGAAATATCCAGTTTTACCAAAGAATTTATTAAATACATAATAAAAAATTCTAGGCCAGTGTTCTAGAACATTCAGTGACCACTAGTGATTGTTACATCAGCATTGGAATGTTCAGTTAAGAACATTCTAATCATTTGTGATCTTACACCTTTAAGGGGGTCAATTGCTATCTGTATTAATTCTAATGTTATTGTGGCATTCATGTCAACATAAATCCAATGAATGTGGGAAAATGTATGGGGTGGGTCTGCGGTTGGTTGTCTTTGGAACGTTCTGGGTGAAATGGGGTCTATGCTGTAACAGAACTGACCGTAATTTGTTGTGTGCTTGTGTTCCCTCCTTCTGCCCTCCAGTCCTGCTCTAGTGTGGAATGCTGGGTGCTGCAGTGCAATGTGGGACTCCTGGAGAGGGGCACCAGTGCCATTCTGAAAGTGCGCTCCCGAATTTGGGCTGAGACCTTCATAGAGGTGAGGGGGCAAATGGCTGGAGCAATTACTGTATCTACTCTTAACGTAGTCTGGTAAACTACCCTGGACATGGGTGTCAGGCTTTGTGTTTCTTGGCAGCATCATCATCATCATCATCATCACTACATTTACTAAGCTAACATGGTGCAGGAGCAAGAGAAGAATGCATTTATATTTATGACATAAATTTCAATTTTTAAATCTTTTTGAACATATATACTTGAATACGTTTTTACATGTACATCAGCCTGTACCGTAGACTGAAACTGCCATTCCTGTGGATATAATTGTGGTTTCTAAGAGACAGTAGAGAATTCTCAAGATGAAAAGCCATAAATGAGCGGCTTTAAAAGGATAAGTGACCCTGTAGCTCCATTAAGATGGCTGAATGTCAGTATTAACAGTCTGAATGCTGAAGGCGTGGCAGCGGCCCTATACAAAGCAGTGAGAGAGGTGCTGAAGTGCTGCTGTGGGGTCAAGGGTCACCTCTGTGCAGGAGAGCGTTGACAGAACCGCACTCTCGCTGCTGCCATTCCAGGCCTTGTGTGTGTGCGTGTGTGTGTGCATGTGCACGTGTGCTTGCGCTTGCGTGTGTGTGTGCGCGTGTATGTGGGGAGTGCATTGAAAATTCATTAGCTTGTGGTCTGAGGGTTGTCAGAGGATTGGAATGTCACAGCGTGATTTGATGGAAGTGGCTGGGCTCTGGACCAGCTGTTCTCTGAGGAAACACTGCCATCTGCTGATCATTAATGTAATCATGCCAAAGCATGTCAGATTCATACTCTATGCTCATTTGGTAGTAAAACTTTTTTTTGCCCTTGTTTGCTTACTGATTGTGTGGATCTTAGTGGCCCTTTCTCACTGATATCAGGCTAGGTGTGAACAGGTGAGTTGGTACATCTAATCGGTGAAGATAATGAAAGAAATATCTATGATTTAAACCATGTTTCATTCATCCTTTCTCTCTCTCTGCAGAGGCCATACAAACAGTATGTGTTAGAGTGCTCTGCCAGGTACAGCGTGCAGAAGATGCCCTATGCCATCCTGCCCAAGGAGGCACCCAGCGGATCCAAAAAGGTGGCGCCCCTCTTTTCGCTTCCTGATCACTTTGGTGCATACAATCTTACTGCAGTGCTCCTTTTTCACATTCAGCGTAGTCTTTATTTTACGAAGACAATTTTAGAAAATGATGTCTATGAAATGGTGGAATGGAAAAATAAATGTTTTGCTCAAACTTAAATACCTGGGGATGTGGTGGGGTGGTGGCTGCCAGTGGTGACTGCGTTGGGGTGGCAGTTGCCGATTGTGACGCTGTGTCCATTGTGGCAGGTGGTGACCCCGGTGGTGTGGAGCAAGCCGGACAGCCAGTACGCCGTGCCCCTGTGGATCATCATACTGGCCATCCTGGCGGGGCTGCTTCTGCTCGCCCTGCTCATCTATGTCCTGTACAAAGTAAGTACTGCTAGCGCCCGTGTGGCTCGCCGGTCAGGGAAGCCCAGGTCTGACTGGGAGGCTGGCTGCCATTTTACCAGGAGGAAGGGGAAGGGCTAACCAAAGCTAATTAAACTAATAAAGCTTCTGTTAATGAAGATGCAACACCACAATGTGAGGATTTTGTATGGTGCTGTTCCATGTATCTGTTTTCCGCTTGGTCACCTACATTTAAGGTAACCTTGTTCATTCATTTAATCCACTTACTGTACTGTAGGTAATTATGGGTCTGACTGAACCAAACCCAGAAGAGTCTCAAGGCTGGCTGTCCTTTGTCTGGCGTTTTGATTGCAGTGGTACCAGCTTTGTGTTTGCCAGCCTTTCCTAGAGATACGGCTGTGCTTATGAACCCTTGCATTTCCCTTATGTACTCTCTTTTTTGTAAGAAGAGCATGTGCTAAATCAGATGTGGGCAGCTTTGTCTCTGGAGGGATGGCGTGCTAGCTTTTGTGGCCACCAATAAATCTGGCTCAATCAGCTAAATGGCTGGTGTTCACCAGTGTAAGTTCACTAATTGATTGGGCTGCAATAAAACGTTTCACAATGGCATACAAGAAGGTCTTCAGCCTTAAAGGATAGCCTGGAAAGCTATTCATTTCAATTTCCATTAAATGCAGCTCAGAAAGACATATTCTCATTTTCAGAAAATGCAACCTATTATGAAAATCATGGCCAGTGTAATTTTTGGGACTATTTTCAGTACTTTGGTGAAGCTCCGAACTACTTTATCACATATCGAAAAAGCAATCGTCACTTGTGCAAAGGCCAGGTGCAAAGGCCAGGTTCTTCTATCACTATCGGATGATGTAAGAAATTTGGGACAATTGAGTAATTAAGAAGTTGGCATGAAATTCGGGTATAGATATGCACCCCTCATCCACCCCTGTGCCAGATGGATGTGGTGCACTGTACTGTCACTGTTGTGACCTCTCTGCTCCAGCGTGTGCTCACCCCTTCTTCTCTCCTCTTCTCGTCCTGCAGCTGGGTTTCTTCAAGCGATCCCTGCCCTACGGCACGGCCATGGAGAAGGCCCAACTCAAGCCCCCGGCCACATCTGAGGCCTAACCAAACGGGGTGGGGGGTTCCAAAATCACACCAAACATTTTTTTTCCCTCTTTGTTAAATTGGGAAAAGAAAAGATAAATATTTCATCCACAAAGTAGACCAGGAAACTGCAGGACTGTGTAATAACAGATGGCTGTTGAAGATTTTCAGAGAAAAGACCACTGGAAGTTCATCTGTACTGCACTAGAAAGAGAAAAACAACCCTAAGTGCTCTAAAACCAAATGAATGTTTTTAATTTAATTTTTTGTTTTGACAAAGAGCTTTGGGGTTTGGTTTCCGAACAGTGAGAACTTCTATACCTAAGCCAGACCCATTTCAGGGATGCACAGAGTTTGTTTTCGGTTTGGATCAGGGTGGGGTTGAGGGGTTGAAATCAGGGCTTGTTCAGTGGTGCATCGCGCACACACAACCAGAAAAGTGTAGTGATGTGCGGAACCTCTCCCGTCGTTGATCTTCATGGATAGCCATACTGGTTCTTTTTTTTAAAATCCCCACCTGTTGCTTTTTTCTGCTCTTGCTTGCTGTTTCTCAAGACAGAGGATATTTTAATAGATTTTATACGTCTTATTGGTGCTAGAATCAAGTCCTATGACTGAATGTTCCCAGTTGACCACGAGGGCAGATGAGAAATGCCTGGTGCCTGTTTGCAAGTGCCCAGTGAGGGTTTCCGCAGAATTCAACCAGAACGCTGGGAGAAACACGCCCAGGGCCGTAGCCCTCATCACCAAAGACTTTACTTCACTGAGATCTCCGTCTTCCAAAGGCGCTTTTAGTGCTTGGACCAAGCTTGGTCTGACACTAAGAGCTTTGGCCATGATTACCTTTTAAACCTGTTTATCTTTCGTCAGGGACTTTTTTTTATTTTGTGTGATTGTCCTTTGGGCTTGATAGTTCTGAAAGGCTTAAAAAGACACTGGGTTTTTATTCAAGAGGACTGCAGCAAGGGTGAAGGTGTCTTGTAACAGAATGAAAGTTGTTTATTATTTGCTATGAAGCAATTTCTGCAAATCCCCCTGACTTTCTCTCATCCAGAAATCAATGCACAGGTGCTGCTCACCTGGGACATGACTGGAGCAATCATAGACTCTTCTAATATGGTGTGAGACTCGTGAAACTGTGTTGAACTTTCTCATTTAGGGTGTGTTCCCTTAAGCAGATACATTTACAGACCACAACTGCTGAGAATATTATGCCTCCAAAGTATGGTGGGTCCAAAGTGACCTGTGTTGACCTTATGCCATGGGTCTGTTATAAATTAAAGCACAGACAATCAAAGCTGGATAGTGTGGGATTGGGTGGGGGGATTGCAGACATGCTAACAGTGTCTTGTCTGATGAAACTACAGGAATAATTTAGAGTTGTGCACTGCAGTAAATGATTATTAAATGCAGCAATAATGACGTAGATGCCAAAGAGCACAGGGAAGCCGGTTAGGAGCCAGAATGGGTGTGGCTTCCTGTGTGTGGCTGTGGATGCACGTTCACATGCTTTGAACGCAACAGAACTTGGTATCAGCATATGTATGCGTCCATGGGTGGTTGGCCAAATCTATAGGGGTCTGTGCATACACACACAACACCAAAGACATCCTTCACTGTACCAATGGCTGCAGCTTCATCCAGGGACCGAAAATTCATGTGTCTTGGGCTTCAATTTTCTGCCTTTTTTGTGTGTTTGCGTGTGCTTGTGTATGCATATGCTTGCTTGAGTTAGCGAGTGCTTGGATGCGTGCGCCTGCATGCGTTTGTGAGTGCTTGTATGTATGTGTGTGTGTGTGTGTGTCTGTCTGTGTGTGTGGACGCTTGTGTGTACACGTGTGCGTATGCGCGAAAGTGCTTGTGTGTTGGTGAGTGAGGGAGATGGGTGTATTTTCCTAATGGCCTGGTCCTCTCCCTTTATTAACAACAGATTGCAGAATCAGGTATGAATGGAACAGTCCACCAGCAGTGCTTAGACTATCCTGTTACTAGACTACAATCTGGACAGAGTGGTTCAGCCCAAAACACAGTGATTCATTGTGGCTGGGAGCTGCAGTGGCTGTTTATGTACTTGACTGGGAAAGGGCTGGACTGTACTGGTATGTCCAAGTCACCTGTAAGGGACAGCAGCTGGGTATTGGGGAAACTTAAAACTGTTTTAAGTGCAATATTATTTTATTTTTATCTTCAGTATCTAGGATAGGTTCAGAGCTTAGAGGCTGACCCAACTGCAGTCACCGCCACCTTCAAAAGAAAAAAGTCACTGAACTGAACTTTGGGGACAGTTTGACTTACTGTGTCCATTTTGTTTTTATTTCTGAGTCCCAGTCCACATAAAAGCCTCAAATTTCTCTCAAGCAATTTGGATTTAAAACCAGCTGTTCGCTCACCCCAAGTCATTATTAATGATGATTTTTTTTTGTGTTAGTACTGTACAAATTAGAAGTACAAGCAATTATTTATACTACTACAAGTTGTTTGGAAAAAGAAACACTTTTTAAAAAATGTCAATAGGAGAAAGCACTGGGTCTGTCCTTGTTTTTAGGATGTCTCTTCCATTCGTTTTTGAGTTGTAAATATGTATCTAGTGAGGAGACTATTTGAAAATTCAATGGAAAAACTGATTTGTTGTGAAATTTCCTTTCCCCATATTGGGGGGAAATGTTATGGTGTTTAAAAAATGTTTCCTTGTATTGTATTTTACTGTTTGCATTTCAAATAAAATTTTCAATTTTTACTAAAAGGTGAGATTGCTTATTTAATTTTTTTAACGCATTGGCTACTTGACGACTAAGGTGTTTGCATTCTTGGCTAAATTGCCCACAGGTGCTTGGATAAGAGGAATGCCCTGATCGAAATAAGTTAGCTCTACATACGCATTATGTAAAACGGGGAACTAAACCGTAGTGGCGGTTCATAACATCGAAATGATAGAAACAAGTAAAGTGAAAACCACGAATGGCTTTAGAAACACATTAACGAAAGTAGGTGGTGTGACGTCAAAATGGGTATAGAAATATTATATTTAAAACAGGGCTTGTCTTTTTAGAGCAGAATTGACATACTTAATTGACGAAAAAAAAATTACGACCTAGTTTAAGTGCAATTATGGTAACCGGATACGGTCGTCGTAGTTAATTTGTATTTTGGGTGGGCGTGGGTCAGTAGTAGCGCTCGTGCCATCTGTTCACGCGCTGAATGAGAGGACACGCGGACTGTTGTAGATCAAGTGGTGATAGTGAGACAATAGCGTCCATCTGTTTGTGTAGCTACTAAAAGTTAGCCCATCTCACATTCCGCGGGTAAAACTGCGAATACAATTGAGAATATTACAAGGTAAGCGTAACACTTTTAAAATTAACCAATATTGCTGAATTGCGTGTAAGGCGACTTCGCTACACCTGCAGAATTGTTTTAGTTCGGCTGTCGAATGAATCTTTCATTAAAACGTCATCTGTCATTGTATGAAACCACGCCGATAGACTTGAACTTTTCTGTTGTTTTCAATTTTTTGTGACCTCTGTACTGAAGGACTTGCATATAATATTAAAATGACTGCAAGAATGCAAGCTTTAAGTAGCCTACTGTTATATGAACGTTACTACTGATGGCTTTCGGCTCAATACAGGAGTAATTTGAACGTATTTGTGCGAACCCATAGGCTACCTAATAAAATATGTTTAGGCTGTAACAGGTGCAAAACAGCGCCGGAAAAGGATCTTCTTAAAAACCATTTTTGAATGTTGGCCTTATCAGACTCATCTCCAGCAGAAAGCCTCGATTTAGTTTGCGTTTAGCTGAATAATTTGAACTTCCAGTCTTGCTATAATCAGGCTGTACCCTGTGCTCATTTTAAGCATGCAACTCCCAGTTTCTCGCATGGACAGTGATGGGGACAGTGGACTATATTTGGAAGCTGTGTATGAATTTTCCTGTATCATAATGCATTTCATTTGTGGTGCTTTTCATGCATTACAAACCAATAGCAGAACGAGGCTTCATGAACCCTAAAATAGCACAAGCTATCTTGTGGTATCTTTGACACACTGCTCTTAACTAATCACAGTGCTGTACTTCAGTAGGCAAAGTAATGCCTTTAGATCACAGGGACAGGTGATTGACAGCACACGGTAGCTCCACCCATCATGTGTCTCATGAAACCTCGGACTGCTCTGTGTGCTAGTGTGAAGCTCTGTGCTCTGTGTTCAGTAGCCCATCCCACTTAGGTCACATGGGTCCCTCTCACCAATCCATCCTTTTGCTGGTTATCATGGTAACTGTGCTCCTCCTCCTGATGGGATTGATCTTATGGCTTCTCCATTACTGTAGGTATGTTAGCATCGAGAATCTCAACACATTACTACTGGCATGTTAGCACCTCACCACATTACTACTGGCATGTTAGCATCTCACCACATTACTGCAGGTATGTTAGCACCTCACCACATTACTACTGGCATGTTAGCATCTCACCACATTACTGCAGGTATGTTAGCACCTCACCACATTACTACTGGTATGTTAGCATCTCACCACATTACTGCAGGTATGTTAGCATCTCACCACATTACTGCAGGTATGCTAGCATCTCCCCCACTTTACTGTAGGTATATTAGCATCTCAGCACAACCAAGAGCATGTTTTAATCTCACCATACAACTGGCAAAGGTTAATTTTTTTGTTTCTAATTTGTAATTTCATGGCTGAGTGGTTGTTGATGGCTGAAATATATTTTACAACCATGAAATTCCTGCTGTGATCATTTGGAACCCACTCAATTTGAGAATAGTTACTGTTGCTCCCAGTAATTGAGCGTTTGACACTTCGTCCTTTCATCATTCTCATAGTCACAGGTGAAGTCCTGTGTTTTTAAAGATATGAACCTCTGTGAGAGACAGGAGGGTGTTCCTCAGCAGCCTGATGGGTGTGTGTTTTTGGCGGTAACAGAGAAAGACGGCGGAGGCGGAAGAAGGCGGTGCCGCAGTGGACAGGGTCAGGGCTAGCGGCCCGAGATCAGGCCACTTCCACCAGCAGCCTCGCTGTTGCCGTGGGGATTCTTCAGAACGAGGCTAGCTGCTGGGCTGAGCTGTCGGAACACACGGGGGGCTCGGGGGGGGCGCGAGGGGGGCAGCCTGGGGTCCCCCGCGGGCGTCTGCTGGAGGCCGGGGGACGAGCCCAGCCTGCTCAGCGGGGTGCAGAGGATGCCCGGCTCCACCGCCACGGTCGCCACCGAGGGGTCCGCCCCGGGAACACCGGCAGGGCGCGGCACTCTGCCCCACCGGCAGGACGAGCGGGGGAGGCTGAGCTCTTCCCCGCGATGCCTCGAAGACCAGAGGGCCCCGCCCCTGCCACCCCAGTCCCCCGTGCTCAGCTACCTCTCCCCGCCCAGCCCGCGTCTGCCGCGGCAACCCTCGGCCACGCCGGCGCCGGAGGGGCCCGGGACGAGCAGGAACACGTCCAGGGTTTCGGAGTCCAGCTCGGCCCCCAGCACGCTGACCCAGAGCTCGGGGGCGGCCTCTCCCGTCCGGGCCCCGGGGCCCTCGGAGCGCTCCCTGCTGGAGAGGGCCAGGTCCAGCGGTCTGTTCCAGCGCTCCCGCGCCTGGGTCGTCTCGTGGGCCGACGCCCTGCCCAAACCGGGCCGCGGGGGGAGCCTGGACTCGGGGGTGGACGTGCAGGACATCCCGCGGCGGGGCGGCCCCAGAGAGGGCCGCTCGGGGTCCCTCAGTGTGCCTCTGAACAGAGCGCGAGCAGAAGGAGTGGAACCGGAACCAGGACAGAGTGGCGGGGGCCAGGTGGTGGTCTGCCCCAGCGAAAGTGCTTTCCAGCTGGGCACTGGCAGCAGCAGCAAGCCAAGCCTCTGGCAGAAATGGGAGGAGAGGCCCCTCATAGCCTTCAACTGAACAGACTACAGGTCCTACTGTAATACTCTTAAAGCTGTGTGTGGAGCAGGACTACAGCTCCTACTGTAATACTCTTAAAGCTGTGTGTGGAGCAGGACTACAGGTCCTACTGTAATACTCTTTTAAAGCTGTGTGTGGAGCAGGACTACAGGTCCTACTGTAATACTCTTAAAGCTGTGTGTGGAGCAGGACTACAGGTCCTACTGTAATACTCTTTTAAAGCTGTGTGTGGAGCAGGACTACAGGTCCTACTGTAATACTCTTTTAAAGCTGTGTGTGGAGCAGGACTACAGGTCCTACTGTAATACTCTTTTAAAGCTGTGTGTGAGGCAGCTCGCCCTGTGTAACTGTGTGGCAGGCGTATAGATAACCTTTGCACTCACACTTTCCCCACAACTTAGTTTAGCTCTCAGCTTTAGAATAATTTTGTAGTTGTTGGCCAAATATTACGATTCTTCTTCCTTCTTTAAAGAAGCAAAATACTTGTGCCTTTTTTTGGCACAGATACAGTGTTTTTGTGTGTAATTTATTTCCTCTGTGCCGTCTTTGTCTTTGCTGTCAAATGTGTCTTGCACTAATTTTCACTGTCAGAGGCATCGATAGGTGGATTTTAGTTTTCAGGTTTTCACATTTTTTGAGTTTCCTCTGTAAATGAATACAATGCATTCACATGATTTTGTTTTGAAATAATTTATTTAAAAAAAATAAAAATTTGCACAGTATGAAATACGCTTTACATATGTCAGTTTTTTTTTATATTAGTGAGGCTACAAAATTGGTCCCCGTGCTGTTTTGCTTTGTGTTAATTTTTTTAATAAAAAGTGAAGATTACTATTCACTAAGCTTGTTTGCCTACAGTGCGTAAAAGCATCATTGGAAATGGAGCTTATAGTAACACTGGTGTATTGGCTGGCAGTACAACACTGGATACTGTGGCAGTTTAACATAAATAACAGCTAATGCCAATGATATACTCATTCTGATGTCGCGGCATAAACACAGCCTTTTGGCTAACAGCAGTCACAGAGGACAGAAATGTCTAAGGCACTGAGGAACAGCATTCACACTGGTGGCCATATTGGATTGAAGGAGGGAGGATGTGTTAAGATGGAGCCTGTTGGAAGTAAATGGCTGCAGAGTGAATGTTCAGGGAGTTCCACCTCGCAGTTATTTACCAGGAGGATCCAGAACATTCTAGAAGAAAAGCCTGTTCAACAGAAAGGGATACAGTAGCAGTGAAGGTTTGGCCGTAAAAAGAAAAAAAAGGTTTTTATATGGCTGAGTGTGTTCCCATCTAGAGAAAATGTGTGGGAGCTGGTTTGCTCCTGAAATGTACTTTTAGGAATGTATCCCACAAACACTTTATAATTAACAAGTTCATTAGTTTCCATTTAAACTGGAAATTGACCCGTGTTTTGTGTAACCACTTATCACTGGTTTTATATTTTCTTTGAATTTACTGACATTTGGCAGATGCTCCAATCCACAGTGACTTGCAATGCAAATCCAAGTGTGAGAATGGGGGATCGAAGTGCAGTACTTCCCAAGAAGGGCAAAGTGTAGTCCCAAGAGAGGCAGTCATTTAGAGTGAAATTGAGAGGCTGATTCTCCATGGGTTTGGGAGATCCCAGGAAAGCACAGGGTCTCCAAAGTGGTTGCTGTTGGTTCTTTTCCCTCTGCAGTCCACCACCTGTGCTGCTCAGTCATTGCATCAGAGGAGGACGCTTCATGCGCTGTTGGTGTAGGCAGACTGCAGGTCCCTGATTGACCACAGGAGGTCACTGCTGCTCTGGCACTGGAGTAATTGTGCCAACTGAACCTCTCTCCTTGGGCAACCAGCCCATTACGCCTGTCTCTGGTGTGTCCCTGCTCAGATAAGGGACCAAATCCCAGTATGTTAGCCACTCAGTAGCACAAAAAATAGCAGGTTTTTGTGAGCCGACAACCATCTGTAAGAGAATGCCATGGTTGCCTACTTACAACATGCTGTGCTACTTCTGAAAAAATGGCATCCTCATTATCACTAGTTTATGGCAGGAGTAATGTTTTCCTGCTTTGGACATGGCAGTTACAGGAAGCTGGCAGTCTGTGAAGGATTCCCACACGGGCTGACATTCCATCCAATATGGCTGCCCCGTGAGCATGGACAGTAAACAGACATTAAAGCATGGCCTGTTTCAGGCACTTTTACAATTCTTCACCATTCCCAGGAGCATGCATCCAGCTGTAGCACACCAAGCCTCCTGGAACATTCTGGAATTGTCCTTTTTTAAATGGAGCTCATGCCATCATGTTTAGCACTGGAGTGGGAAGTCTTCGTGGCAGGGCAAGGATACTCAGTGGCCACTTTATTAGGTCTCCCTATCAAGTTCTGGGTAGGACCCCCAGAATTCGTCATGGCATGGATTAAGGAAACGTGCTGCATACCTCCTGTTCCACCTCATCCCGAACGTTCTCCGTTAGATTGAGATCTGGGCAATGTCCGTGGAACCAGTTAGAGGTGATGCGTGCTTTGTGACATGGTACATGATCCTGCTGGAAGTATCCATTTAAAAAAAGGATCAACTGGCCATAAAGAGATGTGGTCAGAAACAATGCTCAGCTATGGTGTGGCATTCAGATGATGCTCAGTTGGTATTAAGGTACTAATTTGTGCCAAGAGAACTTTTCCCCACACAATTAGACCACAAGGCAGGATGCATTCATCCAGTCAGAGCATGTCAGACCAGGCAATGTTTTTCCAGTCTTAAATCATCTAGTTTAGGTGATTACGTGCCCACTGTGGCCTCATCTTCCCGTTCTTAGCTGACAGGAGTGGAACCCGGTGTGGTCTGCTGCTTTACCCCATCCGCTTCAGGCTCTGCTGCTTTAGCCCGTCCGCTTCAGGCTATCTGCTGCTTTAGCCCGTCCGCTTCAGGCTATCTGCTGCTTTAGCCCGTCCGCTTCAGGCTCTGCTGCTTTAGCCCATCCGCTTCAGGCTATCTGCTGCTTTACCCCATCCGCTTCAGGCTATCTGCTGCTTTAGCCCATCCGCTTCAGGCTCTGCTGCTTTAGCCCATCCGCTTCAGGCTCTGCTGCTTTAGCCCATCCGCTTCAGGCTCTGCTGCTTTAGCCCATCCGCTTCAGGCTATCTGCTGCTTTACCCCATCCGCTTCAGGCTCTGCTGCTTTACCCCATCCGCTTCAGGCTCTGCTGCTTTAGCCCATCCTTCAGGCTCTGCTGCTTTAGCCCATCCGCTTCAGGCTGCACGTTGACCCGCTGTGCACTCAGAGTTGCCCTTCTGCACACTACTCTTGTGAACAGCTGTAATTTGAGCATCTGTGGCTGTTACGTTTGCTTGAACAAGTCTGCCCATTCTCCTCTGACCTCTTTCATTAACAAGGTGTTTTTACTCGCAGGGCTGCTGCTCACTGGATGTTTTTTGTTTGTCACACCACTCTGTCAACTCTAGAGGCTGCAGTGTGTGAAAATCCCAGGAGGGCAGCTGTGTGTGAGATGTTGGAATCACCACGTCTTGCTCCATCAATCATACCGTGGTCAAAGTTGCTTTGATCAGGCTTAGATCACCCATTCTAGTGTCTGGTTGAACAACTGAACCTCCTCACCATGTCTGCTTTGTATATTGCAGCTACATGATTCGCTTGTATGGTGGAGCAGGCTATTAGCATTGCTGAGCAGGTTTACCTAATATAGTGGCCACACATATATATCAAGCTTGTGGTCATGATTAGCGCTCCAGTGACCTGGAGAGCTGTGTCAGTTTCCGTTGGTTGTCGATCACATTGAGGTTCTGGATGTACTGGCGGACGATGGTGGGGCTCCGCAGAGAGAGGGACTGCTCTGAGTCTGTGCGGGGAAAAGGGGGCGGGGAGAAAGCAGACTTTAACAGTCAGCACGCACAGAGGTTGCAAAGGTTAATCTGTCCATGCAGTTTGGATGGAGTCCATATGAACAATTTATTTAAAAATGAGAAGTCTGGAAACTAATCCTGATGTAATCAGTGATGACTGTGTCCTGTGTACCGTTTCCTCAAAGTACTGTCTAATAAGAAGATTGCATACTGTTTAGTATGCGATGGGCCGCTTGCGAAAAAATACCACCCTACCATTCTAACCGTACTATGGGAGTGTAATAAATCACACCTGTAGAGTTTACATTCAGCCGAGGCAACAATAAGCGGTTTCAAAGCTATTCTGTAAACAGTGTGAGATCAGTTTTGACAATTTACCATAAAAAAGGAAACAAACCACATACATCTAAAGGCACTCCTGGCGTCACGGGGATTGAAATTTCCCACAGCTATCTGTTTGTTGATGGAATATTATGCTAAACTGCAAGTCATATTTAAGGGGCCACAGTGTTCATTTACTTCCTGAATAGTTTGCTCCGGAGCATACTTGGCAAAAACATGGAACTAAGTATTTCATTTGGGTATTTTTAAGTACTCTCAATTTTCTGAACTTTGCAAAAAAGTATACTCAACTATTGAGTGTGCTAGTAGGTAAGTGTGACGATTTGGACACAGCCTGAGAGATTCAAGGGACAAAGTGTAGCTGGGTTACAGGTGGAGGTTCACTTACAGGTGGAGATTCTCACAGAGGGCGGTTCAAGAAACATGCGGTCCGCCAGGCCTTTTTGTGGAGACGACGGTACTGTGGAAAAACAGGCAGGAGAGAGAGAGTGTAAAACACTACGGCCTGCATACAGCTGCTCTGCTTATCGCTGCAGCCCATTACACGTGTTAAAGCCGAACGCAACGAGAGAGCTGAGGCGGGGCCTAATCGCTGACAGCTTTGAAAAGTTATGCATTTTTTGTGATGTCATAATGCAAACTGTAAAAGTTGGCCTGTGCTTAAACCTGTGACTCAGAAAACGATTAGGCAGGTATTAGGGAACTGAAGGTGTGGATCACAGAAAACCAACCCGTACCATAAGGCTGGCTCCGGCACTCTCTCACCATCTTCACGGTTTTGGCGATCATGCGCTGCGGAGGTGAAACAGGAGTTTTACACTCAAATGGTACACACAACTGTGTATTTCAGGAGCATGTGACACAGATTACAGCAGTATTATTCATTTCAGATGTTATTTGTCCGGCACCTTTATAGACAATCGTATGAGTACATTTTCTTGCTTTCCAAGGTTTGGCTGCAATTCAAAAGGTTTAGAGTACCTGACACAATTTTCTATGATTTTTATATCAACCTGGATATTTAATCTGAATGTGTAATATGTATTTTTAAAGTAAATCTTATGTAATACAATTATCCAACAGCCATACTCATGTACGCCACTAGAGGGTAGAGTCACCTAGACGTGATGATTGCATTGGCTAGCTGTCTGTTGACAGTACAATTGGACCAGCTAAGGATGTCTGTGAGACATTGAAGGGTTTGGCAAACAAATCAATAACATACATATGAAGCCATGAATAAACTAATAGACACCCCCAGTCAAACGTGACTAGGCTATCCTAAATTTATTCAGTTTAATTAGTAATTTATAGTGAATTCATTAAAAGCACACACAAGCCATACTGACTATTGTAACCGAAGAAAAAAAACACTGGAGGGGGACTTCAAACCATCTGCCCAACCTACTTACACAACTCGTTATGGAAAAAGCTGTTTAATTTGTAGACTCATATTAATGTGGATTGTGTAGTCCTGATTCAGTAACATCCCAAGATTCCCCCCCCCCCCCCCCCGCAGTTTTGACCTGGGCTGGGCTTTAGTGGCGGTCTAAAACAGCTGAACACACACCCTCCCGCACTCACCATTTTCTCAAAATTGACCAGGCTTTCCACGTAGTTCTTGTTTCCCTCGTGGATGAAAGTCATGTCTGCGTGGGAATCGGCAGAGAAAGGGAAGGGAAGAAGGAGATAATGAGGAACAGCAGCGATGAGCTTTACTGAAGCAGAGCAGGCTTTTAATGGGATCTGCTGTGTGGCTTGTGTATGGACATGGATAGCCATAGACTGCTCAAGGCATCTGTAATGAGAAGTTACTGATGGTACATTTTGGTTTTAAATATCCAGCCTCAATGTAAAAATATTTTTGTACTGTTTATATCGGTCCAGGTTATTGCATTAATATTGGACAAAAAGTCTAAGTTTGTCCTTCCAGCAGTGATCCTATCATGTTTTAAATATTTATTTCTGGTTTGAAGGCAAATAGTTTCATTTATGCAAATTTGTCTGTAAAACCACAAACCATATGGCTGGTTATGGAACCAGCAATGTGGCGTAACAGAATGGCCAATCAAGTGTGATTGTGAGCAGGACGGATAGGCAGGTAGAAGTCCCCTACTGAAGAATCCACTAAGGACACGCCCCTCATTGCAATGTCAGTACAACAACACTGGTTGCTGGCAAAGAAAACAGAAAACGAGCCAACACATAGCACAGAAGAGGGAGATAATTAGAGGATATTTAAACAACAAACAGGGATTGAGCCAATGATTAAAAATGGTCTCTGCAGTTCTTTACCACTCTGTTTTAAAACAGCTGATGTGTAGAACTATAGCTACTGTTTTTTGATGCTTTTTCCCCCCTTTTTCTCTCCAGTTTTGAATGCCCAATCAAGCTTGCGCTGCAATGCTTACTGCAGTCTCTGCTGTAGATTTGCAGTTGGGCTGTCACAGACATGAGTCAGAGGAAGACTTCATGTGCAGCTCAGTAGATGAACTTGGGGTCGCCCAATCAACCAGCAGGGGTCTCTGGTATGGGATGAGGCTCCTTCCTCCCTCCCTGGGCAACTCTAGAGCCCACCTAGTACTGCCCCGTATGGCTGCTGGCCACAGTTGGCACTGGAGTGGTCAGTATTTGATACCGGACCATGGCGCCCATTTGCTTAAACAGTACTCTAAAAGGATGAGCCACCCAGCATAGCTATGTTTTCAAGCAGATGTTTTGCACAAAGCTGACCACTTCCTCCTTCAAGGTACTACAAACTCAGCAGCCAGGCTCGATTATGAAATTGCTGCACGATCACACCGCGCATTGGGGGCCATTTAAACATGCTGCGAATGTACCTCGCGCTTCCAACAGCAGTGCAGTTCGCTCAGACCACGCGCGCTAAATCGCAAACGTGTAAAAGATGCATCCTTACAGTGCTGGTCTGTTTTCTGGGTATTCGCGGGATCGGCGCGGAGCCGGGGCGGCGGGCCTTACCTTTCAGCAGCAGGGGCATGAAGGGGATGTACGGAGGGCTGAGCTTGGCCACGGCGAGTCTGTACGCCCTGTGATTACGGGAGGGGTCCTAGCAGAGACACACGAGCGCACGCATGGGTACACACGCCAACGCGCACGCATGGGTACACACGCCAACGCGCACGCATGGGTACACACGCCAACGCGCACGCATGGGTACACACGCCAACGCGCACGCATGGGTACACACGCCAACGCGCACGCATGGGTACACACGCCAACGCACACGCATGGGTACACACGCCAACGCGCACGCATGGGTACACACGCCAACGCGCAGGCATGGGTACACACGCCAACGCGCACGCATGGGTACACACGCCAACGCGCATGCATGGGTACACACGCCAACGCGCACGCATGGGTACACACGCCAACGCGCACGCATGCAAGCATGTGCAGGCACACGCGCACACAGCATTCCTATTAGCCACAGTATGCTCGAGAGCTTGAAAAGCAAATTGATTGTGTGTGAATGCAGCTGCTTCTGATCTTTAAACGGCGGTACGGATTGATGTTGACGCACATAATGTGATGGATCAGAACTCTGCAGGCGTGAACGATGACCATTCAGCAGTTTCAAACAAAAGCGTCCTCAGTAACGAACTCACCATTAATCTTTCAAACGAGCAGTAAACCCTCTTCGTCTTGCTTGGCACTCTCTGTCAAAATAGGAGACAGTGTTAATTCTAGTTTATATATAAACATTTGCGGTAATTTTTGACGAACACACAGAAACTCTAATGCTGCTATCATCCCTGAGCTCAGCACGTGTGCATGTGACGGGTGTCAGTGTACCAGCTCAGCATCTTGCGTATTATATCTAAAAAAAAAGCTATTCTTTGAAACGACAAAGAACGGTTCATTTTTTCCTATGTGACTAACATAACATTATGGTTTAGACACATGGGGTTTTAAACCAACTTTATTAGTTTATGAGAAATTCCCAGCCCTCAGAGCTGTAAAAATTACAAAATTACAATATAGCACATTGCAGGAACTATAAAAAACGTGTCATATAAAACAATTACTGTAAAACTGGCAGGGAGGAGGCTGTGAAAAGTACATTGGCTCGCACTCCCTGCCTCCTTCTCTCCCTCCCTCAGACTCTCACCTCCCTCTCTGCGTCCCACTGTTTTCCCTCCCTCCCACTCGCCCCCTCCATCCTCCTCTCCATCCCTTAGACCCCCCCCCCCCCCCGCTTCCTCACCTCCCAGGTCTTGGAGAGCCTCTGCACCGCGCTGTTGCCCAGCCCGAACATGACCGCGAAGAAGGAGTTGAGGTTCCGCTGCTCTTTGAGGCTGAAACGGCAGACGCAGAAGCACAGTCAGCCTTCGCGCCCGCACGGAGAACCGCGGACAAAACCAACCGATTTGTCCCGCCCGTAATTAAACTTGGACCGCCGCGCGCGATATTTCTGGAGAGGGACCGCACGGTCCGTGCAACCGAGGAAAAAATGCGTGCGATTTGACTTAAAGGGACAGCGGCATTCTTGTCATTCCTGGCGCGAGGCAGATAACAGGCACACCAGCACACGAACGTCACGCCGATGAAGCCCGCTGCAGTTATGACTCGCGTGGAGACGCAAGCAGGCTGGTGATCAACAGCAGCCCTCATCGAGTCGCGATTCACAACCCGGCGGTTTGGCGACGCGGAGGCTGAAATGCGGTAAAGCCAGAACCGGAATATCTTTAATGGGCTGGGGGTGCAGGCTGCACCAGCGTTTAACACGCATACTGAATATGAGCGCAGGGAAGCAGTCAGTTGTTCTCCCAGGTGAACATCACTGCACACGACAGACAATATTTCCACCGGCTAGATCTGTCAGGTGTCATTTCCGATTTCTACTCTGAGTACTATTCCATGGTAGTTATTCACTGTTATCTTGCCACCTGAATGGAGGATATTAAAAAATGCAGCTTACCAAAAATACAGTTACATTTAAAAAAGCACTGTAAAAAATGAGAACATTTTAAACTCACCCTACAAATCTTTTCATGACTTTTCGGACTGTTGGGACTAAGTGAGACTCACACATCGGAAGTCTCCTGATAGAACTAAGTGAGACTCGCAGACCAGTGGTTGTTAGACAGGGGGACTCAGTGATACTCACACCATGGCCATCTAGAGCCAAGGGTACTGAGTGATACTCACACCATGGCCATCTAGAGCCCAGGGTACTGAGTGATACTCACACCATGGCCATCTAGAGCCCAGGGGACGGAGTGATACTCACAAGACGGCGATCTTGATGAATTTCTTGAGCAGCGCGGCACGCTTCATCAGGTCGTTGCAGAGGCACAGCTCGGTGACCACCCAGTACTGCACGGCATTAAAGCGGCGCACAAAGCGCTCCAGGTTGGCCGTGGTGGTGCCCGGGAACTTGTGCCGGCCGAATATGTAGTACACCAGCTCTACCTGCAGAAGGGCCATCCAGAGGACACATCATTTTAAACTTCAAAAACTCACATTCCTACTCTTAATTGAATATTAACCATTTTAAAACACATTTTAATCAAATGTGTACAAATAAAGTTATTATGTGTAACAAACAGTTCACAAACAGTAGGCATGGGTCAAATAATTATCTGAAATGCTTGATCCCATTAGATACTGGTTTCTACATTTTGGTTAGTAACATCTTTCTATTCTGGGATCTTTGGAATTTTACCAGCACCGAAATGTGTTTTAAATAAAGATTCAATCCAGGCTAATTAAATAAATGAAAAAATATTGTGTACGAAATAAACATATCGCTTGCTTGGATTGGTTTCCCTTAGGCAAAACACAAAAACTGTGATCAGGTCCAATCTGTCTGCAGCATATATTGATTTTATGAAATTTTTTTAATTTGATTTTGATTTGAATTCTGAATTTCATTAATTTCATTCGGAATGAAACAAACAAATTGGATTGTTGTACAGAAAAACAAGGGATTGCAGAAAAACTCCAAGGCTCACAAAGAACAGAAGCAGTTCTGTTTGGTGGTGGTGGTGGGGGGAGGGCAGGGTGAGTGTTGGAAGGTCATGTGGACAAATGAAACACCAGAACCCATGTGTCACCAGGGGTAATAAAAAAGAGACAGGAAGCTGTTGTAGTCACCTTTTCTACAGAAGCCAGAGAGAACCACCACCAGTCGAGGAATAGGTTTGCAATAACAAACACAACAACGCTGACAGTGATTGGTGGATACTTTCTGGCTATAGGGTCCCTGATGGTATCCTCATGAGAACGGGCAATGCACTTATTTTACTGTCACCAACATACTCCGTGATCATTTGAACAACAAGCTCCATAATCGGTGGCACAACATGCAGTACTCTCTGATGGGTGGAGCTCCTAGATCAGTAAAAAGATACTGTTATCTAGGAAGTGCCAGGCCCTCTGTGTCCTCGCGTGCTGATCTAATATCAGAGAGAAATACCGCAGAAAGACCGCAGACAGCCTGAGAGACGGTCTCCCGCTCGTCTGGGCTCACCTCCGCTTGACTCCGCGGGGAGCACGCGTACACATGGCGACGCCGCGTTGACCGAAACCTGCTTCGGTGTGTCGCTGCGTGTTTGTGTGAGTCACTGATCTTCAGCCATCTCTGTGGCACCAATTCCTTTCATAATTTATGCCATTGTTCCTTCGAAGTGTTGGTATGTGTCCTTCGGTATGTGTGAGTAACCACAAGGCATTTTAAGGTTTGCATTGATTAGGTAATGGCGATTTTTTAAAACGTGTATTTTGTTTTATTTGTGCAGGTGACCCCTGCGCACGGCTGTTCCGCTGCTCCAGTTAGCTGTGAAGCTGATCTGTATCTGTACTACCCGGTTAGTTTTTTATATTCTGAATCGTTTTGTCTACACTGGTGTTCATATAACCTTATCGCATGCACTGTGTTCTATGATAGTCTAATAAATAAATACCTGTATCCCTAGGGGTCAGAGGTCAGGGGTGAGGGGGTCAATGTTCCTCACCTCGTGCATGGCTCCGAACAGCTCCCAGTCGTAGTCGGTGAGCTGACTGGCGATGTCTTTGGAGCTCATCTGTTCCAAAGTGTGAATGCTGCCCTGATCTGGGCCCTGCTGCTCCTGCAAGGGTGTCTGGGTACAGAGGAACAGGTTCTGTGTTATTCGCCTGCCCCTCTACCTGCCTATCACACCTCAAATCCCACCCCTCTACCTGCCTATCACACCTCAAATCCCACCCCTCTACCTGCCTATCACACCTCAAATCCCACCCCTCTACCTGTCTGTCACACCTCAAATCCCACCCCTCTACCTGTCTGTCACACCTTAAGCCCTGCCGTCACCACAAACTCCACCTTCCGTCTGTATATCACACTTTCATCCTCAAAACTCACCCCTTCCTTTGTATATCTTCACCATTATCCAGCAACCCTGTGCTTCTGTCACTTCTGTGACACCTTAATCCTCAAAACCCTGCCCCTCTGTATATCACACCTTTATTATGAAACCCCACCCATCCATATGGCTGTCATACCTTTATTATGAAACCCCACCCATCCATATGGCTGTCATTCCTTTATTTTGCAACCCTGCCCATATGGAACGCTGTACTCATCCTGCCTGTATGTGTTCTTTTTTAATTTTAGCGCTCTGCTTCTGGCCAGGGGTGCCTGGGGCCATAGCACAGTATGTGCCAGCACATTAGACACTGAGTGATTGGTTATGCACCTTGTGCTTCAGAAAAATAAACAACCACTGAGGCTAATGGCTGAAAGGCGTTTCAGTAAAGAAATGAAGCTCCAATTGATCTGTACGGTACGGCTGTGGCTAATCCTTCATGCTGCCTCCGTGTCTTGTGTTTGCCTGTTTTCCCAACCTCTTGGCTGGCCCGTTATTGAGAAAAGGGTTACATAAAAACAAGAAATGCAACTATTGTTTACTTCACGCTCCAGCACTGTGTCAAGAGGTGATGGGTGGAGGAGACAGGTGGAGGTGATGGAGGAGGGGGATGTGTGGAGGTGACAGGGGAGAAGGATGGGTGAAGGTGATGGGGGAGGGGAATGGGAGGAGGTGATGGGTGGAGGAGAGGGGTGGAGGTGATAGGATGGGTGGAGGTGATGAAGGAGGGGGATGTGTAGAGGTGATGGGGGAGAAGGGATGGGGTGAGGTGATGGGGGAGGGGGATGGGTGGAGGAGATGGGTGGAGAATCAGGTGGAGGGGGCCTACCAGCTCTTCCACTTGACTGGCAGTGCACAGGAAGAGCTTCTCATTGAGTCCCAGTGATGTGTACACAGCCATGGCATCCAGCTTCAGCTGAACCCTGTCTGAAATACACACACACACACACATTAAACAGACACATTTTGTACGCACACACACACACACACACACACGTTAAACAGACACATACTGCACACACACACACACCACACAAACACATGTTAAGCAGACACATACCGTGCTCACACACACACACAACGTGCACACGCACCACACATAAACACACACACCGTGCACACACACACACACACCATACACACACCAGTCATACAAACACACACACCGCACACACACCACACACATACACACATACTGTACATAGACACATACACACACACACACACATACTTTACATACACACACACACGTACACACACAAACACATGCGCAAACACACACACGAATGACATGACATGGTCTGTATATAATAACAGACCATAGGGCACATTGCTAATCTGAAGAGGACCTGCTAGTGCAGGAAATTTCCTGGTAATACAGGCATGGATAATAAAATTAAACCTGCAGAGTTTCATTTTAGTCTTGTCAGCTTTCAATCTCCCTCTCCTCCAGGTAGACAATGGAATGAATGCTATGATATCAGGCTGCATTCAGAAAAAAGAGGTTTCACTTTGATAACTAACTTTTGGGTTATCATATTATTAAACAACACCACTAACCTGTCGTGACAATGAGGGTTATCAGTTTCTAAATTACGTAACTTGTGTAATGATAACGTGGGTTATCCTGATTTTAAACGATACCGCTCATAGGTATTGTATCAATCAAAACTGACGTTAATTCAGATTAGCTGTCAATTGTGTGTGATGGAGGAGAAGTTACCTCCTGAGGAGTTCATTTTGACCAGGACATGGTCTCCTCCCGGGTCCACTAAGCAGGACATCAGGTCCTGTACAGAGGTGTTGACTGGGAGCATGAGGTTGACAAAGCTGTGGTTGGGACGATAGATCTCGTACAAGACTAGAAACAAAGACCAGGGAGAAGGACAACTGATTTTAGCACAATGGGGTGGAGTTCATATTAAATCCATTTGTACGATACATTAACTTATTCTGAGTTCTAATCTGAGACTGTGCGTGTTCATGATGTAGACTAATGAGTAAAACATGATGGGTGGATAAAAGATGGCTGGTGAGTAAGCACTGGACGCAGCAAATAACTTTTCCAGGCTAGTTCCTTGGATGCATCACGGGGAAAGGCGGTGTGTGCAGACCTTTGTCCTGTGCCCTGATTGGCTGGCATTTCCCCGCTGGCTCCTCTTGATTGGAAAACCAGTCCAACTGTTGGTTAAGCTGAAACTGAGAGAGAGAGACAGAGAAAGAAAAGGAGAGGGAATGTGAGAGAGAGCAGAGGAAATAAGAGGTGCAAAAATGTGAAGCTGAAAAAGAACATTGGATTCGTGAATACTTTCTTTTCTTGAATGCTGCTGGTACAGAAAACCCAATTCCTCAAAGGATGTAATGCATTATTACTGCAGTAACATTCTTATCGCTTGGTGTTACTGGAATGTTCTGAATTGAATATTCTAATACTGATGTAACAGTCACTACTGGTAATGGAAAGTAATGTTCTAGAACACTAATTTAGAATTTTGAATAAACATTCTAAAAAAACCTACTCTTCAAAGGGTTAAAGGGGAATGAAGACACAGAAAAGAAGGTCCACTGTAGAGGGGGCTAGAAGAAGATCAAAACTATATACTATACGATTTATATATCAATAAAATATAACATGACTACTCATTACTGATCAGTTATGATGCTGTCACATATGAATTTGGACACACACAGAAATAAAACGCACATATGAGATGGATGGGCAGGAACTGTATTAGAACGTGACCAATGCTTAGCTGAAAAATGGTCATCTGCATATGCATCTCCAGTGGCCATTGGAGGAACACACAGATCTACGCTAGCACGCTCCGTTCTTTTTCCACAGGAAGCTGGGCCTGATTGGAGTTTACTTTTCCATGGACTCTTGTGTTTGTTATACGAGGTAAAGGTTGGAGCCATGTTGCCTCTTTTCTTATCTGAAGGACTTTCTCGTAAAGAAAGGACATGCAAGCGCAGCAAACTGACCTTCGACAGTGTCTGGTGTCCATTTTCAAGCCTGAAAGTGAAGATACATTGTTGGGGGGATATTTGTTAATTGTGACTTTGAGGATTTTTGATTAACATGAGCGAAAACAATCATTTAGTGGTGAGTAGTAAAAGACTAATAATGAATATGTGTGTTATTGTAGCATAGTAAATGGTGAAATTCCAATGTCAGTACTGGATGTGTGCTATCAGATATGTATCTGTGTCTGCATGTGGATCTGAGAGTGTAAGTTGTAAGTTCGTATGTGTTTGTGAGTGTGTGTTTGTATGTGTATGTGTATGTTTACTCACACTCTTGCTCTCCTCCTGTCCCTTAGCTGCTCTCTCAGCATGCTGGAGAGGCGGGAGTCACCCAGCACCTCCCCCCTCAGGTTCTACCACAGCACACACAGAGCATAAAATCAGCTTCAGTACAGCACACACAGAGCATACAATCAGCTTCAGTACAGCACACACAGAGCATACAATCAGCTTCAGTACAGCACACACAAAGCATACAATCAGCTTCAGCACAGCACACCCAGAGCAGCACTTCAGCTTCAGCAAAACTACCACAGCACACACAAAGCATAAAATCAACTTTGTCACAGCAAACACAGAGAAGTGCATCAGCTTCAGCACAACCCCTACCATGGCACACACAGAGTATAAGACCAGCTTCAGCACAGATCCTATGGCAGAACATATAGAGCAGGACACTGATACCCTTTACCACCCCCCCCCCCCTCCCCCCTTCACCCCACCTCTAGAAATTCCCAGGCAGGGGGATCATCCTTCAGGAGCAGGCCGTATAGGAGCACCCACTGACCCACCAACCGGATGATCTTCTGCTTCTTGTTGAGGGAGTAGGCCGCCTTCTCCAACTCTGAGCCTTCAGAAGGCTCAGCATGGTAGGTGCACAGAGCGTTAAGGGTCACATGACCACCAATGTCACAGTACCATCATTCACAGGGACATAAACATGTCATATAAATACTGCTTACTGCTTTACAGCTGTGTTTGTGCCACTTAAACGACTCTGAGAGCTTACTGTGTGGTTCCTCTGTAGTATGGGAATGTCATTAAGTGTAGAATATTCTTTTTACTTTTCACACTGGCAGGCATGTGCACATAAACTAAATGTAACACTGTAAAATCTTATTGCTTGTTTCTCCTTTTTTCTATTTTTCTCTCCCACCCCCCAACTTTAGAAATTACACACGCTGCAAATCTGCTCGCCACGTTGAACAACATGTGCGTGCTGTCCATTTTACGCCACAAATATTTCCCTGTAGTGTTGCAGTGTTTTGAGAAAGGCTTAGTGTTTGAACTTCTTCTGCCAATGTGGCATGTGGGTTGTGAAGTCATAAATAGATACATTCTTCCATGACTGCAAAGAAAGTCAGGCGGGAAAATAAAGTGAGACTAAGACTATGAGAGAGAGATAAAGAGAGATAGATAGATACACTTGGGCTGGGCAATATAATAATAATAATCGAATTAACCATGTGGTGGCGATGATTGTTAATTATATCTGATGCGGATTGTTAATTATGTGGTAGCAAACATCAGAACTTCAGAGGCCACGTGAAATGCTTCCGGGAAAGACAGATAACGGAGGCGACGTTTTTCTCCCCAGAAACATTTCATTCAACCATTGAAGTTTGGATGTTTACTGCCGCATCAGGTATAATTACAGAAAAAAAGATGAAAAGAAAGGCGATATGCTACATGCTGGCGATGATAGTTATTGCATTTGATAATTATCCTTGCGGCGTGTGGCCCAGGCCTCATACACGCTGCAGTCAGGAAGAGGATATTGGTGCAGCAGGGCCGGGCACAGCGTGCTGGACGGCATGAAGACGCTGTGGGTCAGGAGGAAGTCGGTCACGCAGGGATCTGGGGACGCAGAACACACACGTTTCACTCTGAACTCCCTCGCGGGGACAGACCGTGGACTCCCCCGCCTCGCACCCCTAACCCCGATCCCCCCCCCCCCCCCCCCCATGCGCCGCAACACGGCCACAGCCATTTCAGTCAGCCGTTACAACAGTAAAAACAAACACACCCGGAGGAACGACTGTCTGCTTTTTTTGGGCTTGCCGTCTGTTTGATTAGATTAACAGAAAAAGAACGCTTTAGCACACGCCACTTTACGCACACCAGGGGAACTCCCCTCATGGCCGGGGTGTAGAACAGGGCTCGGAGTCTTCAGTCAGCAACTCATTTACCCTTGAAATGCCCTGTTTCTCGCCATCTTTCCCAGATATTTATTTAACTGAGCGCCGAGGCACGATGAAATGAGGCTGCTGCACAGGATTGGAGCTTCCCATCGTTAAAGGACCTCCTGTAGACTGATCCTCCAGAAAGCCTCAAGCATCCGGTTTGATTCTATCAGCTGTTAAGTCTGGCTCATGGTTAAGTGCTAAATTTAAAGGATGGATAAAATTTCTTTGCAGTTAGTTTGGCGAGTTCAGCAAACTGAACAAAAATTTACTTCCCAAACTGCTTCTTGGTGATGAGCAAATGAAAATACACTAACTCCATAATGGGTGGTGCTAGCTCTTGCTGTCAGTTGCTGAATCTTATGAGCTGATAAAAAGAGTTTGCTTCCCACAGCAAAACAATGGTTTTTTCAAGTGAACAGGTTGCTGAATCCACATTATAGCCCAGCCCATTGTGGGCTTCTTAAAGTCTCCTCCTCTCTCTGTTAATGAGACGGATGATTGTCATAGACAGACACACCTATGGGGTCGTTGCTGTTGGTGTCAAGCCTCACGTTCTCAAGCAGGTGTTCCAGAATCTTCTCTGGTGTCCCTGACATCACAGTGTACCTGTGGTAGAAGAACAGAAAGCCATCTGCATCACACACAATGAGATTATATTTACCACTCCTTATTACTATAAATAGAAGTTCAATTTCTGTTGAGGACATGATATTCCTGTGAAGAGATCATACTTGTTAGTGCTTAACATGAGAACAAACAATTATTGGTAGCCAGAGATTGTCCTAAAAGATGGCTAACATTTAAACTATGTACTGCAATTAGTTACTTCACAGACAAACAGCATCAAAGACCTGGTTAGCTATTCTAGTTGGTGGGCGTGTCTCTTACTTGTTGCTGTTGCCTGATGCTCCCTGATTGGCTGAGTCGCTTCCGGAACTCTTCTCCAACACCAGCACAGATTTCCCATGCTCCTCCAGGCGCACCGTGTTGGCCTCCACATCCTGAGCCACACACAGGCATCACACATTAATGCATGTCTCTAAATGGAAACCAGTGCTGCCAAAATGGTGGCTGTACTCCCAAATTCACACACTTAAACAACATACTAACAACATTTCTGCAAAATGCTCCCAAACTTCTCTTCCCTTTACTTGGTATTTGGGCGCTGGAAGGGAATGATCGAGATGACTGAGGGGCAGCCAATCAGCTACAGTAATTTGGAAAAGACTAACTTGTCTGTCAGTTGGTAACTTTATCATCAATAAACAGAAAGACATTTTGGAGCATTACAGTATGGCTTCTTTTTTCCTTTGCCAAGTAATTAAAAATAACATATTTCATGAAAGTCCCCCAAATTATAAAAACATGCAAAAATAATGTCCCTTTGCATATCCTCCAATCCTTCCTCTAATGACTTCTATTTACAGACAGGGATTACAGGGGGAAATCTGATGACCTTTTTTGCTCTGACGAGTTAGCAATGCTAATGGCAGCTTAGAGGTGGCCAGATCAGAGCGAGATCCTGCGCACCTTGAGGATGCGTATGAAGTCCTGTTTGTCCACGCGCAGGAAGTGGCAATTGTCCTCTCGCAGTATGATGGTGGCAGCGCGTGGCGCGTCGTTAACAAGTGCCAGCTGGCCAAAATCATCTCCCTCGTGCAGCGTCGTCACCAGACCCTGTGTCAAATGCGCGTACACACACACACCATAATTACACACCACACATACAAACAGAGAATACACACCATATATGCACATAAACACACATACATTTACACACACAAGATGATGGATAGACATAAGAAGAGGTTCATTCTTAGACTCTAACAGTATCCCGAATCAAACCCACAGACCCGTCTCCGCTGATGACAGTGCATTTACCATTGAGACTTTATCACATGGCACAGTGCCTTTACATAACCTGTAAATATAACACTTGGTCTACCTCTCGTACTTTCAGGTCACAGCACACACTTCTATCCACATTTACACTGCAGTAAACCATCGTAGACAAAGACCTTCAGCCCACAGGGCTCAGCTGAGGCCCTGGAGTAGAGCAAAGAGACTCTTACTTTCCCATGTGTTATAACGTTCACAGAGCCCTTCCAGATGATGTACCAGGACGTCCCTTTGTCTCCCTGGCTGAACACTGTAACACAGGAGAGACAGGCCATGGAGACACCACGTGCTAAACGGTCAGCCACTATCCACTGTTTTCATGGGGAGGGGAGGGAAACGTCTAGAAAATTTGACAAAGCTAAAAATTAAATCCACAAACTCCACTTGTGTATTATGCTTTAATTAACCACTGCATGATGTAGAGTACTGTTTTTGTGCGCATATGTGTGTGTGTGTGTTGCCCCCCCCCCCAACACACACACACACACACATATGCCAGAGAGTCTCCTGATGTAAGGCCAGCTTTGCAGAATTTTCAGCATGCAACTGCATCCATTCCCGAAAAGAAAATAGTGGCGTTAGTCCACAAAGTCAATAACCTAAGGCCTTGCTGACAAATTACAGCTTAATGGATTAACTAAGGAGGGACACTCTGACAAAGGTCTCTGTCTGAACTGTTAACCCAGTGGCAATAAAACGAAACTTTGCAAGATACACAGTGTGGGAGGCTGTCTCATATTCATCCTCTCCAAGAACTCATGGGTGACTGCGGCAGGTACGCAAACACATTCATTGTCAAACTACGCTGTACACCTCAATGCTGACTGTAAGTCAATGTTTATTCTGTGGCGGTATGGCATTTGTGTCCTGTCAGTCATCCTGGTGTAGGTTATTTTCCATCCTGCAGCCCAAAGCGTTAAGTGATGCAAGGCTAATTCTGATTATCTTCGCTTCTGCTCCGATGTCTTGGCTTGTGTTTACTCACTAATACAAATGTTTAATAGAGTAGCGAGAACATAACTCCTCTATTCACTACGAATCTGCCTTTAGGTAACTAGGTAAAGTTATCTGTGAATTAAGATATAATAAATAAATGGACACATGAGTTTCCTGTCCAGAATGTTTCCTCATGGGAGAAGAGCCAGTGTCTGTGCCTGAAATGGTCCACTAGTTCCCTGTATGCTGGGACTAACTAGGCTGTCAGCCATTTGCTAGAATTTGGCTCACACCCTAGTAGGTTCACTACTTAGGGAGCTAGTGGACCATTTGAGACACAGCGAGGTTGTTACAGTAGGGCAGTTAATGTTACTATACAACGTAAATAGGAGCATATCTATACAGTGTAAAATAAAGTTAAGAATACTCAATATTTCAAGGCAGCTTGCTTCAGTATTTCTTTCATTTTTAGCTTAAATTACATTTTAAAATTTTGAGTTCAAATTATGCCAACTAACATTCATTAGTTCAAAAACAGTTAAATTAATAGTTTTCTAAAATGAATGTTTTTTTTTAACAAAACAACTAATTAAATTAAATTAATTAAATTGGCATAATGCCTTAAATCTAAGCTCAAAACAAAGCAAGCTGCCTTCAGATATTGGGCATTCTGACCTTTTTACAGTGTGTGTGAGCAGCTGAAGGGGTGATTGTGCCTGCGTGCTGCAGCTTGGGCTGACTGCTAGTGTGGCACTCACAGACTGTTCCTGCCTTGGCGTGGGACTCGAACACCAGAACCGCAGCCAGCTCCTTACGCACCTACAAGGGAGGAAAAAAATGTTCATAAATTAAGAAAACAGGAACGCATTCAATTCAGAATCCTTTATGTGCATGTGTGTACACGTACACATACACACACACACACACACACATATATATATATATATATATATATATATATATATATACACACCTTATATTTTCAAATATTACACATTTTATAAATCATGTCTTGGTAACACATCTTTGGTAATGGTGTCATCAGCGTAATTATTAAATATTTATTCTGCACTAAACAGCTTTGTGTTTTATGTAGATCAGAAGATGTTATGACATTGTGCTTCAGCGCTCCAGTGAGCTAAGTATTCACTGCGCTGCAGCCTGTAGTGTGTTTGGGGTGGTCAGTCTAGGAGCCCTTGAGACGAAAGTCTGGGAACCCCTGGGTTAGGGATATAGAGGACCACTGTTCAGTAGGAGCGCTGGTGCGTTATCACTCACAAAGCTGGACAGGTGAGCCACAGCCTTGATGTGAAGCAGCTCCTCGTAAATCACTTCCAGATCCTCTGCAGTCCTCTGGCTTGGGCTTGGATGGGGGCGAAGTACAGAGCACAAGTTTCATTACACAATTTCCCAAAAAACGACACACAATTTCAGACCCTGCCATCCTTGCCTTTGGTTTGAATATGTTGATGACATCATCGTGAAAGAGGCCTAGATTCTAGAATTGAAGGTCTTTCATATGTCTTATATTCATTCAGCTACTTCCTATGGGTTTGTGGTTTCAATTCAAGACAATAAATCTGTAGGCCTTGTATCAAAGTTTTCCACTGGCTACGGGCACTCACCATTTGCGCAGGATCATTGTCAGCAGTGCATCGGGACCCATCTGGACCAAGAAGGACAGGCCTTCCTGAAGCTCCTCCTCCAAGTCCTTCTCATTGGTTGTATGGTTGAGACTAAACTCCGCCTCCAGGAAGCGGTAGAACTGGGTGTCCCTGTCCTGGAAGTTCAGCTCTTGTTTCACTGCATTGATAGAGAGGGAGAAAGAAAGAATGAAAGCTCTCTCTTTTCCCCAAAAGCTGGGCAATCATAGCAAAGCTGACTGTAATGATCAATGCAGCTTGGTTGCCTACTGAATGTTACTAAAGCTTATTTTATGACCAGCTCCACTCCTTTCATTGTGTTTTAGTGTGGATGACTAATCTCTGTAGTATCTTACAGGCACCGGATATTAAAGCACACCCATCAGGTTTAGAACTCAGGAGGGGGGACCCTGAAAGAGGGGCTCACCGTGAACAAGTATCCCCTCGTCCACCAGCACCTGCCACATGCCCACCGCCTGGCTCCGGGACTGCAAACTGTCATTCAGCGTCATCAGCCAATCAACGAGCTCTTTTCCTGTAGAGCACTGCCTATAGGATGTACAGGTGAGAAGAGCCATGAGAAACCAGACACACGCACGCGCACACACACACGAACACACACGCACGCACACACACACACACACACACACACACACACACACACACACTGAAGCGCATACACAGACACACCCACACATGTTCTTCACGCACTCACATACACAGTGACACACACGTCATGACATAACATCATAGAGATCAATGGAAGCACATTACTGGGTGTTAAAGTTGATATGTACCAATATTTTAAATCTTGGACATCAGAATGTACTGGGGTGAATTTTGAATAACTCATTTAAGTATTTTTAGTCGTTTTTTTCTTGTTTCCAACATTTCTTATTCACTACAGTGAAGGTTAAACTTGCTAAACATTTGGTGATGCATGGAAAACAAAAATGTGAAACACTTTTTTGAATTCATTGCTCAAATTTATGGACAGAACACGCTGCAGTCAGATTGAACCTGTGCCATCTTATCAGATTCTATCTGAAATATGGACTACTGTATGTGTGGTATGTCAAAACAGACTGCAAAAGAACATTCAGAGTGATTCATATTGACAAGACTTTATTGAACGTCACTGTAGCTGACTGCATGCCACTATAATACCATTGGAGACAATGGAATGGAACTATATGCCACAGCATACCTTGATCTGTCAATGACTGGAATTTGCTCCATAATTAAATCCATTAAGAATACATTTTTCAGTACCATGTGACAAGCAAGGCTGTGGGAGAGTAATGTTTCAAAGAAAAAGGGTGTAAAAGTGTGTCATGAACCATTTACAACTCATAGACAAACAGTGAAGAAGAAAAGCTCAATTGTATAGTAGCTATAGGCTTTAGACACAGGGCCAGACATCTGTCATACCTGTAGGTTTTGAGATGGTGTTTCCGGTCCCTAATCAGACCTGGGTTTCGCCCAATCAAGGTGCTATACACAGACCTGGCTGCTTTCAGGATCCGGTCTGAGAGAAACTGAGACAGACAGAGAGAGAGAGATGGTCATTATTATTATTAAGATGAGAGTGATCAGGGATTACATCCTGGTGAAATATAAACAGCAATGGTACTCTAACAATACAAAAACTCAAGCACGTTTCTGTAATATTTATCTTATACTGCTTTAAAGATATGATACTCTGTATTCACGGAAGTGATTAGTAATGGAATGGTGGGCTGATTGGTTGAAGCAGAGTGCTGGGCAGACCTGTCTTCTGGAACATTCTGAAGGCAGTGTGCTGGGGGTAGCGTTCAGCTCAAGAGGGACGGAAAAAGAATGAAAAGTGAGTGCAGCCTCCCCCGTACGCCTTGGCTTGTGGTCGGAGGGACAGGGGGCGGGGCCGAGGTGTACGTCGCGGAAACGCCAGGAGGCCGAGCGCTGGCGGTGCGAGTGACGCATGGCGTGGAGGGGGGGGGGGGGGGCGCGCGTGGGCCCCAGCGTGGGCCGCCAACCGGTGAGAAAGTGTCGCTGCTACAGTATCACGCTGTCCCTCCGCCAACACATTACCCCCGCTGTGCACTGTCTGCCAGGCAGGGGGTGTGATTTCACACAAACCACAACTCCTCCACGCTCTCTCTCTCTCTCTCTCTCTCTCGCTCTTCCTTCCTTTCTGCTGCAGCGTCTCCATCTCTCCGCCCTGTTTTCCTCTTTCCACCACCTCCCGACCTCTGTGTACTCTCACTGTGTCTCTCTCCTCTCTCTATTTCTATTCCAACTCCTTTCTATTTCTCATTCTTTCTCACTCCCTCTTTTCTGTTTGTTCCCCTCCATTTCCCACCATATTTCCTCATCTTTCTCACTGTCTCTTTTCCTTTTGCTGTCACTCAGTCTTTCTCTTTCGTTCTCGTTCTCCCTCCCTCTCTCTCCTCTCACTTCCCCGTCTTGTGATCGTGTGAGTGACTCACACAGTCATCTGTTTCTTCTATGTTTCTTTCGGGATGGTGCTTATCCAAGGTGGCAGCCTTTGGTTTCGAACGCCCCCCCCCCCCAACCCCTCCAGCAATTGTCCCCTGCACCTCATACAGGGCACCCACAGCCAATCATGGGGAAGATTGCTCAGTGATCCCTGCCTGCCTGGTTGACCGCTACCACTCTGATGATGAAAGAACATGGCAGGTCAGGAGAAAGCCCCCTCATGCCAATGAACAAAGGTATTTACGCGGCTTAGAACAAAAAGAAACAGAAAGCCACAACCCCTTAAAATTAAGTCTCCTTGAGACTAACTACTCATCTTAATGTACACCATACTGTATTGAAGGGCTGGAGTTTTCCTCCCCATGTGCCTTACAGAGTTTAAGTTCAGTTTTATTGTCATATGCAATAGTTATGCACGGTGCAACTAATGCAATGAAATTCTCAGTTGCGTACAAAAGATGAAGTAATAAAATAGGATTGAAAATAATAAGTCCCAAGATGCCATGTTTGCTAAGTTCAGGTGCAACAGATGGATTCAAGTGTTTTGTTTATGGCGTTTGGATAGAAACCATTCATGAATTTGGTGGTATGTGCACTGATAAAACTCCTTGCTTAATTACAAAAGAGTAAATAGTCCAATGTGGTCATTCATTATTTTATGGGATTTCCCTTGGCATTGTTTGGCGTAAATGTCCATAATGGGTGGGAGATCAAGCCCAGTGATGAATTCGGCTGTCCTAACAATCTGCTGCAGTGCTTTCCGATCCTGGGCTGCACAGCTTCCGTACCAGGCTGTGATGCAACCTGACAGCACGCTCTCAACTGTGCATCTGCAGAAGTTACAGAAGGCCTGGGGGGAGGGGCATCTCCTCAAACCTCTCAGGTGGTACAGACTGATGGTGATTGGGGGCTGCTCCTTCATGTCTCCTGAAGTCAACGATCAGCTCCATAGTAAGAAAGGTTGTTGCTTGCAAACCATGTTGCCAAGTCACTCATCTCCTCGCTGTAGGCTGCTTTGTTGTTGTTTATGATCAGTTCCACCACGATGGTGTCATAAACTCACCTGGTACACATGGTAGAACCAATATACTCAAATCTGGCCCTTGAGGCCAGTAGTACTGATGTTTTTCTACATGAAAGTTGATTGATGGATTGCCGTCACCGAGATTCCACTCACCTGGTGTCCCTGGTCTAAATCAATCCTTGATTAGAGGGAATCATGAAAACGAGCAGGACTACTGACCTCAAGGCCTTTTCTACATCCCTGCTGTAGGGACTGCTTGAGGCCAACAGGGCCGTGTACCCAAAAGAGTGCAGAGCGAGCGGTTTTATGTCAGTTCCCCATGCCGCTGACCTCAGTCTGTGCCGTGCTCCTGCAGTCCCAAGCCTCAGAAGCCACAGGCGCGCGTCACTGGGGTGGGCTCCAGCGTAACTGCCTGACGCAGGCGGCGAGTGGGGTCACCTCTCTGTTACCGTGGTTTCCCACCGCGCCGGCCCGCGCGCGGGTGCGCAGGAGGGGCCTCTGCAGGTCAGGGCCACGCCCCCGAATGGCTCACAACCCCTTCTGTGACAGGCCTGCCAACCAGGGGTCAAGGAATACTTTGATACTCCCCATGGGACCAGTGGTGCTTTCTCAGGAGAACGCAGTCCAGGCCCCCCCTCCGAATTCCTCTAAGCCCCCCCAGGGATGCCAGCCTGGGCCCTCAGGGCCTCCGTGCCTCAGATTGTACAGCCTTTTCCAGAGGCAGCAGCTCACACAGACACCACCTGACAACAGACAGCTGTGCACAGACCTTATCCCCATCCTCTCACAGGATACTTGGGCTTTGAAGGGGCACACCACCCCAAAAAAGGAAAGCCTTTGGCTTACGCTCCCCTAGAACGGTAATACAGGGATTGTGAGTGCTGTCTGTCCCTCTGATTTGGCCAAAATCCGAGGGACTGTGATCGTTTCCCAACCCCGCGCCGGCTTCCCAGCGTGAGAGATGGCGATCTTGCCAGTCTCCGCCAAAAACAAATCCCTTCCTGTCAATCATACTCCAAACTGACCCTCCTCCTTCCGAAGGGATACGCATCCGGACCGAAAAGCTAGCGCACCACGGCAGAACGACAGTAGTGACTGAGTTCACTATGTTCCCCCCGTCTCTTACTCACTAATCAGGCCTGTGTTTTTTGTTCCTGCTTACGCCTCCGTGAAGGTCCTCACTTTCGATGCGACGTAGACGAAGCTTGGACCGAGTCCTCTGTGGGGGCGTATGCAGGAAAAATGATCACTGTTTTTCTCTACAACACACGCGCACGCACACACACAAACAAATTATGACTTGTTTGAGGGAATCCAGGACCGGGACAGATTTAAACAGAACCGATCCAGTGAGATCAGTAAATCTGCAGTCACAACTGACAGCTTAGATTTCCGTGGCAACCACCAATTTGTGACGAGATATTGCAGCCAATCGCTGCTCCTCCCTTAGGAGTACCTTGAGCCATTGCTACAAAGTTTACCGTCATGGAACAGATCGCATCTGGAATCCGTCTCTTTTTTAAAAGTTTAAATGAGTTAATTTGCTTCAAGATGCCTCTTTAATTTAATCTCATATATGCCATGTCTTTTTCAATAGTTTACTGTGAGGGCCTGTCCTCAGACCTCGCGGTGCACAGGAAATCCCCTCAAGCAGCCGGCAGAACTTTCCAGAATCACACATACATGAGCAGAGCCAGCTCTGAGATTTTGGTGACCCCAAACAAGAATGTTGCGGTGACCAACCAATTGTGGGGCGGGTGGGCGGGGGTGGCGGAAGCAATCACAGGCCGGGGAAAAGATCACCGCAGACACACGAATAACAATACTGTACAATTAAAATTTCTTACAAAACAAATTTTACTTGAATTCCGTGGCCCAGGCACGGCTGTGGCCCTAAATTACTGCATAGTGTGTCTATTACACTACATTGCATTTATTTAGCAGGCGTTTTTATTCAAAGCGATGTACAAAAGTGCACATCATGGTCATTAGACGACTACAGAACACAGGTCTATGCCAGCAGCTGGCTCTGTACATGAGGTACGCTAGGCTAGCTGGCTACATGCAGGGCGGTTCAGTGTTATCCGGCGCCTAACAAAGATCCAGGAGTCTTTCAGGCCGCCTCAGGTTACAAAGTAAACGGCTCCGCTGCAGCGGGGCTTGGCGTAGCGCGGGCCGCGCGTCTCTGACTCTGACGGCGGCGGCTCGCGGAGCTCTCCGCCCCGCGGGCCGCTAACCTGCGCCCCTGTTTGAGCGAGTGATACCCGCTGATTATCCGCGCGCTGGAAAACACACCCCCGGCGGCGTCGGAGCGCGCGGCGGCTCCTTATTGGCCAGAGCCCGCGCCCCCGCAGAGCCACAGTACGGTCAGCTGTAATTTACTGTGAGGAAGAAACCACTACTGAGCTTCAGTGTGTGAGTGTGTGTAAAACTGTGTGCGTGTGTGTGTGTGTGCTCTCTTTTGTGTGCGTGCCTGTGTGTGTGTATGTGGTTTTTTTAACGCTATGCTATCCTTCTTGCATTTTGGACGGAAAAAGATAAAAGTCCCAGAGCTGCTGTCTGCTGCGTGTGGAAGCAGGGGGCTGGAGTTTCCACAGTGGGGTGATGGCAGGTGGCTCATGGTGTGGGCACTTTGCTCCAGCACACACAGTGCCTGATTACAGGGGTGAGGGAAGCCACAGCGCTAAGCTAGCGTACCGCTGGAGCAGCCGTGTGGTGTGGGGGTTTGTTTCAGAACCCGAAGCTCACGTTTGATACTGTCCTCATTTCTGCCCTCATGTCTTTCCCCTTTTGTTTTGTAATTAGTTTTTTTTTAAACGCATTGAAAGACGTCCACAAGCTAATTTACACTGGCGGTTTCTCAAGAAAAAACGACTAATAAAGTTAGTTCAAAAGCTCATGTGACTAAACCATGAAGCTGCTTCGGTAAAGAAAAAAAGAAGCAGCTGACGCTCTGCTTGTGCCTGCGGTCACACTGGCACTGAGTCGTCACATTAGAGGTTACATGAGGTGGTCCTCATACACAGCAGATGTGGGCAGCAGATCTGATGATCGACTCTGTTCTATCATCAGGAATCACAAAGCGCTGACACACACACACACACACACACACACACAAACACTTATGCAAGCACACACACACACACACACACACACACACACAAACACAAATGCGTGAACGCACACACACAAACACGGGTGCGCGCACACACACACACACACACACACACACAGGCCAGTGTTCCCACAGTCTCGCTTTCATCAGCTACACGGACCTGCACTCCCTCTGCTCGGTCCTAAAACCACATGCGTGTGCAGAAAGCGAGGCACTTGAGCAGTTAAGTGCATTCCAAGGCAGGCTGGAAATACGGGCTGTATACTCCCCTCGACGTACAGACACTCAGTCACATGAGACAGCAAAGAATTGATGGCTGACTTGTTCCGATTTGGCTTTAAGATTATGCCTCCTGATCTCTGATCCCAGAGCTTCCAGTGAACCAGCAGCCTAGCAACCTAAGTCCCCGCCCCTAAAAAGTATTCAGATGTCACACACTCAGAGTGCACGTGCAGTTTCTTCTTCAAACTACAGTTTGCAGGATTTTTACAAGAGCAATTGATTTGTTTTTCAAATTTTGAGTAGCAGCAGAAGTAATGGAGAGCATGGTGTGTGCGTGTGCGAGTGTGTGTGTGTGTGTGTGTGTGTGTGTGTGTAATGTATATATTCTGTATGTTATTAATGTGTTAGTTGTGTATTCATTTTGTGTGTGTGCGTGTGTGCATATTGTATGTATATTATGTATGTTAGCCGTGTATGTCTTTTATGTTTGTGTGTGCATGTGTGTTGTGTATGTATTGTGTGTATGTTATGTTAGAGTTAGTGAGTAGTGCATGTATATTAAAGTGTGAGTATGTTGTTTACTTTTATTTGTGTGCATTTTATGCATATGTGTTGACTGTCTCTTCAAACCTCTCTTACAGAGGAGGTAAGAGTTATTCCTTCAAGCAGACTGTTGAAGCAACTTAGATAAGGATGGAGGGTGTGGAGGAGGGGGTGAGGTGGGGAAAAGCGGGGGGGGGGGGGCTGGGCATTCTGTTCATGGAAATTACCAGAGTGCTGAGACTCCTGGCATTAGACTGCCCATTATACTGCCCTTTAGACCTGCCTGTCTGTGACTCCTCAGCCTGCCTGCCTTGGCTGGAATGTGTTTTTAAAAACACGCACAGGGAGGGCTTTTAGGGGGGGTGGTGGGGGGGTGGGAAAAATAGCAAGACCAGCAGCTACTGAAGATGCAAGCACTGCAACTCTGCGCAGTTAACTGAGCAGGCAAACAAATGCTGGGGAAAAAAATGCTAAAAAAAACTTTGCTCGACAGCAGTGAGGTAGATCGGAGCAGAACAGCCTTCCTGTCGCATTGGAATTGTGGGAAAAGAAAAGAGTAACTAAGTAGGCTGATTGTCTGTCTTGGCATTTCGAACCCCTAGTGCACTGGGGAGGGGGGGTGGGTGGAATTCTAATATGTGTCCCCAGCTGCTGTTTAAAAACAGGGTTTCTGTAGTCTTGGAGTTAGAAATGGAAAGGTGGGAGAAAGGCGTGACAGTTTCATGCACAGCTGGTAAATTCCCGGATCCCATATATACTGTGTACACAGAGACATGTTCACATCACAGCGTTCTGATTCGCGTTTGTCATTCGATCGATGGCGCCAGGCGCGAAGGGAGTCGAGATCAACATAACAGGTTACATCATTCGCTACCCGGCATCAAGACCTCAGTGGCCTAGACCTTAAAACACTGAATTCAATAAAACTTGTTTAACTGTTCCTGTGCTCTAACACTGCTCTCTCAAAATGCATTGCTTCGAGTGCACAAGGATTAGACAAGCAAGTCCATTAAATGTGTGTTGTTCTTATGGAATGGGATTAATTCAATTCATCATTAACCTGACTGCTTCATATGAGGGGACTCCCAGCATGCATTGCAATTAACTATGACATTCCTTCCCCAAGTGACAGCGGAACCCTCCAGTCGATCTAGAATTCCGCAGGACAGTCAGATCTGCTTTACTGCAGCCTGCTTCCCTCAGCCTCTCAGCACCACAGACTGCACTCGATCCAGAGCGTTTCCTTAAAGGGCACCTAGAGCCGTTCTCATATCTATGTCAAACACCAGCCAGCGATTAGCTTTTAACACCCGTGCCCGTTTGGATTCTGAAATCCATTCGAGCGATTCAGGAAGAAAAAAAGCTGACGTGGTTGGCTTTGAACTCCAGGGCTGATGTTTGGCTGCACAGAAAGTAGCCTCCCCGATGCATGTTTATGTCCACCTACATCACGGGTTTAGTCTATTAATGCTTGGCGCGTTCAGCCAAACGTGTTCTCTGTGGTTTAATTTTGGCGTAAAATGGTAGTCTGGCCTCGCCTTTTACCGGCACCCAGTCTGTCTCAGTTCTGGGGCGGGATTGTTCTGGATAAAACGGCCAATAGATTTTCAGAGTCAAACTGTCTCTGGGGATGCTGGTATTGGGTTGTATTGCCAAACCTTCTGTCCTGCAATCAGGTGTCAAAGTGTAAAAGCTATTGCTGTATATAAGTGTGTGCGTGTGTGTGTGTGCATGTGTACATTTTTGCGTGTGCGTGCGTGTGTATGTGTGTGAGAGCATGTGTGCGTGTGCATGCGTGCGTGTGTGTATGTGTTTATTATGTATGTATATGTGTGTGTGCCTGTATGTGTGTGTGTGTGTGTGTGCGTGCTTGGCATACCCTTTTAAGTCCTCTACCTCTGGTTGGGACGTTTTGGCCTGAAATAGTCCTGCCAGGTGCACTGTTTGATCTAGGGGCTGAAAAGCAGGGGCAGAGGGGGTACGCAGGGCGGGTGGAAAGAGAGTGTAGGCAGGGCGGGCGAGGAGAGGGGTGCGGGATGTAGGTCAGAGCAGGCCAGACGTCACTCAGGTACGCACCTGCTTCATGGTGTCCTGGGTGTCCAGGGTTTCAGGAAGTGGTGTCTGGTGGGGAGAAAAGAGAGGTAAAATTACAACACCATTCCACAAGCACGCCTGAGTCACCCTGATTTTAAATCGTTGTGCGGGTGCATAGTGCTTTCCATACGCAGCAGCTGGGCCCCTGCAATCCCCACCCCCCCATCACTGGTCCCCTGCAATCCCCACCCCCCCATCACTGGTCCCCTGCAATCCCCACCCCCCCATCACTGGTCCCCGATCACAATCTCCCCCCCCCCCCCCCCACAGACGCGATCACTGTCTGCCTGAGGCCTGGGTCCAGCCCTTCTTGTCCTCAGGCACGCGTTGTGATTCGCTGAGGAGCTCTCTGAGAATCGCTGAGCTCACTTTCTCTACGGCGCGTCGTTCCTTTGCCGGCCGGTCTGCTGGCGCCGCGTGTTTCTCCGCTCTGCTCAGTCAGACCCCGCCGGCCTTCCGCTGCCAGGCGTTCCTGCGCAACCGGCTGGGCGGGCTGTCAGAGCGCTCCAAAAAATAAATAAAGGTCCCGGATGACTGATCTTCTCTCTGAACAAATGAGGTCAGCCCGCCGCATGGCGTGTGCACGTGCACACGTGTGTTAGCAGGCGTGTGTGTGTGTGTGTGTGTGTAAACACTTGTGTGTGTAAGCGTGTGTTCCGTGCTCATGCTCTCGCACCCTTATGCAGCGTGCGCATGCTGTGACGGACGCGTGCGTGTATCGACGTCACCTCCCCCACCCCCAGATGACAACTCAGAGCTACATCTAAATGTCAGATTTGCATACTTAAGTACTCCTACCCCAAGTGTGTGGCGCTAAGTAAACCTGCTTCACACAAGCCACCTGTAAAGGGGCTGTCACCCTCTAACTGTCTCACAGAAGAGTACACACTAAACCACTGCCCATAGCCACTAAAAGTACAATAGTGTACCAGACAATGCATTTCAGCACTGAGTGGCTCGGTTGGATGGTGATGAATCCATGTAACTGCCACGGAATAGCCAAGTACGCTACATGGCCAAAAGTATGTGGACACCATGCATCCAACATCTCATCCAGAATTATGGGGTTTAATATGGAGTTGGTCCACCATTTGCTGCTGTAACAACCTCTAATCTTGCTGAGTTCCAACAAGGCATTGTCATGCTGAAGCAGGAAAGCGCCTTCTCCAAACTGTTGGGGGAGCACACAATCCTCTAGAATGTGATTGTATGCTGTAGCATTAAGATTTGCCTGTCCCAAACCATGAAAAACTGCCCCAGACCAAGGGGTGTCCAGATACCTTTGGTCATATCATACCTTTGGTCACATCATGTACCTTTAAAAAGGGTGTCAGTCACTGAGGCCAGGACACTGTTTCAGTTTGAGGGTTTGGGGCCTAATTTCACTCTTTCCGGGCATAGATGTAAAAGCTGCATTACTGGAAGAGCAGATATTAGGTGTCTCTGCTCAGTGTAACCCGGCCTTCATCCTAGTTTCTCCTTGAGTATAGAATGATGGATTATTGTTTTTTTTTTTTTGTTAGTCCAGCTGATTCTGGCTGTCCTCGGAAGAGCCCGGCCAACGGTCTGTGACTCGTGACGGACGCGCGTCCGCGCGATATCCGCCGCGTTTCCCGAAACCCCTGATAAGAGGGAAAGCAAATCTCTCTCTTTTCACCTGAGCTGAGAAATCTCCGCCCCGTTCCCGCTCTGCTTTTGTTCCCGCCCTTCTTTATAGCGGCTGGTTTATGGCACGGCTTTGCCCACCCTGCTCTGGTTTCCCAGCCGCTCCTGATCGGTGCCACACTCACGGTGTCGCTGGGAACAGTTTTATTTAGGGCAGGTGAACCGGCCCTTATGACATTTGTTTGAACTGGTGTTTGCGTTCGTAATTTGGCTTGCGGGCACTTGAAGTGCAGGTGCACAATGCCCAAGTTCTTGCTGTTGTCTTGGTACGGGGTTGCAAGGTCAAATCTGAAATACGAAAGGCGTGTCATACGTGATACCGGCTATTGTGTATACTGCATTGCTCTTGCAGCGTGTCGAACTGGAGACTAAAATAAAGGACTGTGAATTTCACCTTTAATGGTAAAGGGGAACTGACCTTTAAAAGGACTTTGGGACTGAGAATGACAGAAGGGACCAGATTCACAGACCCCAGTGTTTGTTCCTGAGCTGTTTTTTATGTAATTTCTCACGTGGTTCCTCTTACTGTTGCTCCCCAGCCGCAATGAACAGGGATTTCCCTGCCCTCTGCCTGTATTGACAGAGTAAACTGTGCTTAGTCTCTATCACATGCTGTTCCTGTGCTACGTTCCCCCCCCCCCCGCCCCACTCGCACCGTACACACCCTCCTCCCCTCCTCCTCTCCTCCTCTCCTCCGGCGGCCATGCCGTTTAGCCGGCCTGCGCAGAGCCGGACAGAGCACAAGCTCGACGACAGAGAGGGAAAACCAGTCTGAAAAGGGTTTGAGCGGGCATGCTCGCTACCTCTCCTTTCTCTCACTCCCTTCTTCCCTCACAGCTGCTCCCCCTCCCAGGGCTCAGCAAACGGGTGGCATTCTGGCCCTGGGTCCTCTCCCGACCCAAGTTCCAGAGCTGGAGGATCTTCCGTGCTCTCTGAAAGAGGGCGGGGCTTCTTTTAGCCCCGCCTCCTCCTTTCTGGCTGGGCCAGTTTTAATTACTAATCTCATCATGGGAGACAAGTCCAGACGCTGCAAAGCCTGGGTGTGGCCGCCCAAAACATGGGATCTGTGGAAGGCAGCGTGCAGAAGGACCGCAATGCCGCATGAGTGACAAAGCAGTGTGCATTACAACGCTAAAGCCATACGAGTGGCAGAAACCCGTGCAAAAAGACTGTAAACTGCAGAGTGGCCTGCAGGACGATGGTAGAACTATACGAGCATCAGAGCGGTGTGCAGGACGATGGTAGAACTATACGAGCGTCAGAGCGGCGTGCAGGGCGATGGTAGAACTATACGAGCGTCAGAGCGGCGTGCAGGGCGATGGTAGAACTATACAAGCGTCAGAGCGGCGTGCAGGGCGATGGTAGAACTATACGAGCATCAGAGCGGTGTGCAGGACGATGGTAGAACTATACGAGCGTCAGAGCGGCCTGCAGGACGATGGTAGAACTATACGAGCATCAGAGCGGTGTGCAGGGCGATGGTAGAACTATACGAGCGTCAGAGCGGTGTGCAGGACGATGGTAGAACTATACGAGCATCAGAGCGGCCTGCAGGACGATGGTAGAACTATAAGAGCGTCAGAGAGGCCTGCAAGACGATGGTAGAACTATACGAGCGTCAGAGCGGCCTGCAGGACGATGGTAGAACTATACGAGCGTCAGAGCGGCGTGCAGGGCGATGGTAGAACTATACGAGCGTCAGAGCGGCGTGCAGGGCGATGGTAGAACTATACGAGCGTCAGAGCGGTGTGCAGGACGATGGTAGAACTATACGAGCGTCAGAGCGGCCTGCAGGACGATGGTAGAACTATACGAGCGTCAGAGCGGCCTGCAGGACGATGGTAGAACTATACGAGCGTCAGAGCGGTGTGCAGGACGATGTTAAAACTATATGAGTTGCAAGAACAGGATGTAATGTGTCATAAAGAAAAGCACTTCACCATGGTATCAACATAATATCATGGTTGGGTATGATGCCATGGTAGCATGGCTGGGTATGGTGCCATGGTAGCATGGCTGGGTATGATGCCATGGTAGCGTGGCTGGGTATGTTGCCATGGTAGCGTGGCTGGGTATGATGCCATGATGGTATCGATTAGGTCTTCCCTGTTTGTGCTGTTGTCATTCAGCCTCTCCCCTGGGCTCTGCTGTTTGAGGCACCAATGCCCCTGTGTGCCACCCGGGCAGGCTGTCCCCTGAACACCACCCTGTTCATCAGCCCCCCTGTCCTAACGTCTCTGAGGCCTTCTGTGTGGCAGCACGCCCGCTGACCCAAGCGCCTTTTCCACGCCAGTCCTTCCTGTCGCACGCTCGTCCGGATCGCAGCTCTTCCTCCACCCCAAACTCACCCCCTCCCGGGCACAACCAGTTGGGAACCTTCTTAAACGTTTTTTGAGCACACCGACGCAAACATATTATTATGGTCAGCATACGCGTCGAAACGAAAGAGCACGCAATACCGCCATCTCGCACCGAGAGAGAGAGGAGGGAACGTGCGTGAGAATCTGTCGGCGCAGGAGGGATGCTTGGAATGCCAGCCGCCATGTCGCAATTAAGAGCGGGGTTCCAGACACCCAGGTCTGTGCCAGCGTTAGGGTCCCCTGAATCAAAGTGTACTGATCTGTACAAGTGTCTACCCCCTTTCGAATGCCTGAGAGCAGTCCTCATACAGTTTAACCGGAAAGGCTTATTGCCACATGCAGAAACTCACACTAATTTCATATGTTTACAAACACTGTGGGGCACAGAGTGTTCTCTTTGCTAGATTAGTGGCCAGGGCTGTTGTATATTGCTTCGTATTTACTTAGCAATATTTAGCAAAGATGTCACATGCTGGAACCGTGCTCTGTTTTCATTGAAGCACTTTCCCAAGTAAACTGTAGCTACTGCTTCGCCCCCTGGCAACATTCATGTTTTTTCTGTTTCTGAAGTAGTTTTCTGGTGCCATGGTCTAAACACTTCCAGCGTGTTATAACCTTTTCTACCTTCTGTAAAAATAGCCAAGTTACTTAAAGTCAGATATATTTTAAAATTACTCCACTGGGTGACAGCTATTTTGATTTCTTTTGGTAACTTGACTATGTATCTGGCTGATCACGTACTACAAACAATACGCTATTAATAACCTGGCTTTATTAAAAAAAACTTTGGCCCCATTGTACAGATTTCCACCATCCCACGCCCAGAGAAAGACAATAGATGGGTTCTTTGTGCACCCCACTCAAACTATAAAGCCAGAGGGGTTTGGGTTTTGATTCATTGCAGTCAACAATCACCCACCACCTTCCCCCAGACCCCTCACCTCACCCCCAAAACGGTAATCACATCCGTTTCTCACAGGAGCAGAGGCAGAGAGACAGAGAGGGAGGGGGAGAGAGAGAGAGAGAGAGAGAGACACAGAGACAGAGAGAGAGAGAGAGCCTCTTCCCCAGGTAGCCTACTGTAGGGATTAGTTCTGTGCAGCTGCTGGCTTTGTCTATTGTATTAAAATTTAATTGCACATCATGTTTCATGGACATTAATGACCATATTTTAAATACACAGTCGATGGCGTAAATTACTTTAACATGTGTAGCTGAAACGTTTGGAGTAGCAAGGTACAACAGTATGGGACAGTCTCAGTACAGTATGGGGGCGACGACAGCTAAGAACTCTTGTCTGGCAGTCGGAGGGTTGCCGGTTCGATCCCCCGCCCTGGGCATCTCGAAGTGTCCCTGAGCAAGACATCTGACCCCTAATTGGTCTGGTGAATGCGAGGCATCAATTGTAAAGCGCTTTGGATAAAAGCGCTATATAAATGCAGTCCATTTACCATTACCATTTACCACTAAACATATCGCGCCTCCGCCATTTAAGCCTTAAGCGGATAGTGTTATTGGTATTTCTTTATTGTTTTAGTGATACGAATTTCACCGTATTCCAATCTGTCAAACTCACACGCTTGTCACATTCCCTGATATAGTTGGGGGCTGCATTAAAGCTGTTAACGAGTGGCAGCGCTTTCCAAGGACTCCTCTGGCATACGTTCGAAAAACCTGTCCATTTAGCATTGTACGTAGGCTACTCATTTTACATAGTTTCAGACCAATGAACATGGCGTGAAAGTCGAATCGTGTGATGCCGTTTGGACGTATTAGTTTCTATTTCAAATGCTTTAGTCTCCTCTTTTCCAAGTGCACGTGTGTTCGCTGAGTCTGGAATGTTAATGACACATCGTGTCCCTTCCCTCAGTAGCCTACAGTTTTACGCCCATCCAATTAAAATACCCCGTTTAGGCCGACTAAAGCAAAATGTTCGTATAATTACATTCCAGAGACGCGACGTGTCATATGGAATTAAAATGTATGAATTTCCAGATGCTTTAAAATTTTAATTCTTCACATTTCCATTCGGAAATCCTGTTTATGGTGCTTTGCATTTGAGATGTATTTAAATAAGGTTAGCACTAAGAATTATCCCACAAAAATGTCCTTTTAAACCACAAGAACAAACACAAGTAATGAATAATAATAATAATAATAATAATAATAATAATAATAGGAAAACCATAGCATACCCAGCTTATCCCTCGTATTCTCGGTGTTTCCACTGAGTAGCGGTCTGGGTAAACGCGATAATTGTAACTCCTGAACAGATGCATTTTAGGGGTGTATTTTCCAATCAATAAAGCAAGAGAGTACTACTTTGCCGATTAATACAAATTCAGCTGCAGAGCATATCGAAGAATGTGGTTCCCGCATCTCTCAACCTCTTCTCTGGAAAGGAGGGTGTTTGTATCCCATTAGAACACGTCGCGTGCCATCAGAACACATCGCATTCCGTTAGAACACAGTACCCTGCATTCAGTAACAGGTCTCACTTGAACGCAGTCAGCTCCGAACTGCACTCTTAATAAAACTCAACGTCACTACATTGGTGGGAACTACGGCTCTATTATAATTCATGCGCCTGCCCACAACGCCTTCCCTGCTCGTCATAGGCATAGGCACGTAGCACCACTCGCCGTCGTAAATTTAACTCACTTTTTTATTGTGATATTTCCAGGTAGGCTAATTATAGACGGCGTTATTTAACGTTTGCATTAAAATCTCTAACTTCTCACGCTTGTCTTTGAGAACATCCAAGCAAGACGACGTATCGCTTACTTTAAGTGTGCCTAATACGAATAACAGTGGCACTTAACACAGTACAATTAGAAGCCATTTAATAATACGAGGAGTTGTCTCGAAAACATTTAACCTCCTCGATACAATTAACACCACTGTAATACAAGAATTACAAAGTCACATGTGTTTTGTAGTGGTGTAGCCTAGCAATTGCATACACATCACCCACACCACATTTCCTGTCGTTTTCTGTTGCTGACTGTAGCTTTTATAGTTATAACATACTTGATAAATCTCACATAGCCGGGAATTTATAGCGTGATGGCCCATGATATCAGACAGTATATACATCTGGATTTGTTTATATATTTTACACTAGACCAGGCTGTTCCGCTTATCTTCTGTCAGATATTTGGGTCTGATGCTCGTCAAGGCCGGAGCTGCCGCCGGAGTCAATTAAAAAAAGAAGGAAGCGTCTCGTTCTCAGGTACATTAGACAGAGCGAATTAAAGAGGCCCTGGGTACAAAACGGTGACCCAACAGAACTCGCCCTTGATTTACTGACGTGTGCTGGCTGTAAAGGTCGTTTTTATTTTTTTATTGAAGAAAATAGCAGAGCCAATGACGTGCTGTTGTGGGGAAGGCAAGGAGACTACTTGAGCAGGGGATGCGCACTTATGCTGACCCACGCATACGACTCACAGAGAAGTGGAGAGACCGTGGTCTGAATTTGTTAATAGGTTAATGTCGCGGGAGAGGTATTACTCGAAATACGAGTTAAGGAGGGATGGAATTCCAACACACCCATGGCAAGAGGAGAACAAATGGTAATGGTAAATGGACTGCATTTATATAGCGCTTTTATCCAAAGCGCTTTACAATTGATGCCTCTCATTCGCCAGAGCAGTTAGGGGTTAGGTGTCTTGCTCAAGGACACTTCAACATGCCCAGGGCGGGGTTTGAACCGGCAACCCTCCGACTGCCAGACAATCGGTCTTAACTCCTGAGCTATGTCGCAGAACAAAATCTAATCTAACCAATTGTGGTTAAAGACCTAATAATAAACTCAATAAGGCCTGTTCATTTGGTAGACTGACCGAAACGTTAGTCAAAATTGCATTAACTTTGTTGTGGGGGAAATAAACATTTCAGTTCCCATCACTGAAATATAAAACAAACGGTGGAATGACTAAACCTACAGTATGCCGCGTGTACACATGGGTGGTGCTTTTCAAAGTATTCATATGTTTTCAATGTTGCAATCACGTTTTACGTTTACTGAGGCTGTGAAAATCTTTTAAAAATGTATACAGGCTTGTAGTATGTCACATTCATTAACTGAGCTCGAGGTACTTCTGCGCTCTGAGGAGTCATTTCTGTAGTGAAGTCCCACGCGCTTATCTGCAGGGATGCAGCTGCGTGCCAAACCCTCGCACTGCACTGCATGGGCTCGCGGAGATAACTTCGTGTTCCACGAACAGACATGGAAGCTAAGCACGAGCCGGCAAGGGAATATAAATATTTAACAATGAACGCATTTCTTCCAAGATTTTTTTTTTGGACGACCAAGGCCAGAAATAACGTGTTAGCGGGGAAATCACTGAAAAACATACACGGATTAAGATTCATGCTTATCCTTCAAGACAGTCAAAATTTTATAGGGGTTTTAAAAACCCAGATCAGTTCCTCTATTGGCTGTCAAACACGATTGCATGTTACCCCGTTCTGAGAGATTAGATTTGCTATGACAGGGCTCTTCTGACCAATCTGCTGCAGCTCAGAGGTGACAATGTCAGAATTCCAACTGTAACTGAGATAAACCGCACACTCAGAAGACATCATGGAAGACCAGGGTTGAGGAATTTGGTTTGAGGCACTTTGCTGTGATGACAGCAACTTGTTTTTATCGGGAGGAATCTGCACCTGCGCTTCATCCATGCTAGGATGGCACTTTCCCATACAGAGCAGATGAAAACTGTCTTGAGGTCCTTGCTGAACGTTCTGCTCTAGGGCGGTAGCTATTCTGCATCTCTTCATCATCCTCACCCCCTCCCCCTCCACACACACACACACACACACACACTGTATTGTTAAATTTCTATAAAAAGAAGTCCTCAAAGGCCACCGGAATGTTTTACTCCCCACCAACCTGGTATTGTTTTCTCAGCTTCTGGCCTCTGCTGCAGTGCTTTATGAAAATGTGCTTGTGGTATTTTTGCATTTAATGGAAAACAAGGCAGAGTTCAGAGCTTGCAGACTTACTTCCCTTTCCTCTGGCGAGCGTCTCCGTGCTTGGGGCAGGCCGAACTGGGTGCTGGAGTCCGCTGAACACATGACTGATCCAGGACCTGGTGAATCGCCAGGTAGAGCGAGAGAAGGAGAGAGACAGGGGGAGAGGGGACACATCGGGAAACGTTTTTGCATTCAGGAGTAGAAGCGTGCATTTAAAAGAAATTGATTTGTTTTGCACCGAAAGGGAACGTGTCACCTGATGGAGATTTAAATAAGGGGGGGGGGTGGGGGGTTTGAGGGGGGCTCAGAGATACGGATCTTGGAATTCCAGGCCGGACCCTCCTCCGCCTCCCTCCCACTGTTTCTGGTGTCTGACACATAGACTCTCAGGGCTGCCTGGTTACATAAGCTCTGTTTAGACCCAAGCCATTGTGTGCTAATGAGCACGGCCCTTCCTGCCCTGCAGATCCTGTCACAGTGCCTCCCTCCCTGCTGCCGCCTCACCCCCCGGTTTGTGTCTTATATTTAGCCTCAGTGAGCTCTGTTTGCTAGGGCAGGGGTCCTAGCCCTTTCCACAGTAGATCTGGAGCCAAAACAGCACAATTTGTTTTGCTAAAAGCATTAGCCACGAGCGTGAGTATAGCATGTGACATCACTCTGAACGCTGACCCTCCGTCCCCCCATCCCCCTCCTCCTCCTCCCCCAGACTTTCCCTAGCCTATTCCTGAAGATATGGCTGAGTTTGGCCTGATAGCAGCCTACGCAGTGGCTCTGTCCACCTTTACTTGCGATCCCCAGTGGCAGTGTGGCTATTTTTCTGTCTGGCATTTAGGGGTTTATGTCCAGCCCAGATGGGAAGAGCACAGTCTAAAATTCAGCTGACCCTAGCGGCCCAGCTGCCACCGAAGACACGGGCCGCCACGGTTAAACAAAGCTTCTGAAAAGCACGCACAAGAACCAGAACCAGAACCAAGTGAGCCAGCTTGGTTTTGGCTGTACTGTGGAAAAACAAGCTATCAGGGCTGCGGTCCAAGCTCTACTGATGGACCACAAGACGAACAAATATATTTCTCATCAGAATAAAGAAGTATGGCCACTAAAAATAGCTCCCAAGATAAATATCACACCTGTAGCTTAAATGAAAAGACCCTTTTCCTCGCGGAACTTACGCAAGGATCTCCGACCTGTGCTGCGAGACATCTTCCTCTTTACGCAGGCGTGAGGCGTTTCGGCTGCGTCAGCTCCTCTCAGCAGCAGCGATGGAAATCCAGCAAAGAGCCAATCCGCCCCGAAGTGTCAATGGAGGCTATTGAGACGCTGCAGCGGCTAAGCTACAAAGAGGCCGTGCTTCACTGGCCCGCGTTCACATCCAGAATGCCTTCAAGGGACTGTGTGATGCTCGTTTAAAAATGTTTACCGAAAAGGAATCTCGTTTTCCTGCTCATGACCCCTCGTGGGGAATGCAGCCATGTGAGCGCTCCTTGTTTTCCTGATAAGGCGTAGCGTACCGAGCGGCTGGGCTAAATCAGATAGGGCCAACAATGAGTACGAGTTTGACAACGAGACTTGGTGTACTTGCTGTGGTTTTGACCTGAAGTGAGGGTAAAGACCACAGTTTGTGAAATGTCTGTTTTGATGAAACATTAGGCTTATTAGCAACATAATGAGGTACTTCAGTTGCCGCGGTCAGCAGACTTGTGAATGTCAGTAAGGAGTGAGCACCATTACTGTGTTACTGCAGCACCTGTTGCTGCTGTCACGTTTGAGTGCACCACCCACGTCAAATTAGAACTTTGATTAGAACTTTGTTTTTCCAAAAAGCTGGCAAACATGAAGAGGACAAGAACATACAAGGGCTGTTGCCTGGTATGTAAAGCTAGATAATGCTTCCCCCTAGTGGCGATATAAAGCATTTCTGCATTGAATTTGGTTTGTATTCAAACTATGCCAAAATGTGAATATTAATCACTTGAATTTACATATGTAGTTGTTGCAAAATATATATTTCAGCAGTGCTCAATGTCAGTGCTGCACCCCCCATATATCACAGAATTGGACCGATTATTCAGTTTCTTTTGTAGATACAATGGATTTGTATAAATGCAAAAACAGCATAGATCACTTTATTAATTAATCACAGATGCCAAATGCCTGTAATGTAATGTAAATTAATGTGATTCAAGGACTGTGTTGTTTTATTTGTTTTAAAGGAGCACAGTGGAAAACTGTGTGTGAGTGTGTGTGTGTGTGTGTGTGTGTCTGCTGTCTCTGCGCAGTTCCGCTGGGAAGGGAGTTCAATTTCCTGTATCATATCTCCACCCTTATGGGACCTGCATAGCTCTCTTTGTTTTCCTTCTATGTGTGTGCCTTGCTTCTCTCTCTCTCTCTCTCTCTCTCTCTCTCACACACATGCCCGTGCCTACTCTGCCAATTCACCTCTCCCTCTTTCAGCTGGGCCATTCATCATTCACTCTTCTATTCTCCACCCTTTCTCTGTACCCACATTTCCTCCACAAATCCCTCTTCTCCCCTCTTCCACCCCTTGTTTCCTTCCTCCCTTTCGCAAGCTCCACTAAACAAGTGCCGTAGAAGAGATAACACAAAAAATTAATTCCTCTTGTTTTCGGAGGTGAGAAGAGTGATATGAGTGTGAGAATAAAAGTGTAGAGCTTGACTTGTCCAAAGTGTATGATGGAGCGAGAGGTGGAGTAGAGAGAACAGGGCCTGAGAGAAAGAGAGACAGGTCACCAGTAGTGCAACCATCTGTCATTCTCTGGCCTCCACAGAGAGGACCAACTCCATTTCTCTCACGCTCACTGTCATCCTGTTCCCCCATCCATCTCAGAAAACTGCTGTGCCGCCTCAACTTCACGCTCGGTAAAGTCGGTCAGATAACAACCGATTCTGCTGTAGCCCTCAACTACTCAAGTTCTAATCTCATCCAGACTATGTGACTAGAAACCATGTGACTTTTCATTATAATTTTGGTTCTAAAAGATACTGTTCTTTTTTTAGTATTTCACTTGAACCTTGAAGATGTTCTATCCCGTTGAATACTCACATAGCCAGGACAGCTGACGGGGCCAAATTAGGACAGACAGACTGGGAAATGGATCAGGTTGAAAAGTTTCTAGTGGCAACATGGAGTCAGAACTTTGGTTTATTTGTATTTCAACAATTAAACTATGTGGACATGAGATCTTATAATACCTTGTTGGTATGGTGACACGACCTGTGTTGAGCATTTACCAGCTGTCAAATTGCCTGTGTTTACATTCTTCTTAAATAAACAAGAGCCATTTTGTAATAATTTCATAATGCTTGAAGACACTTTAAAAAAAAAAATCAACCTATAAAGTGGAACCCATGCCACACTAGTTGCATTGTAATGCAAATGTACTTTTTATGGTAATTAGTTTAAAAATGAACATAGTTATATTGGACCCAAATGTGCTCTATGGAAATAACCAACAACTGTATAAAATAATATTTTTAAGTCTCACATTAAGTCTGGGTAAAGAGTGAACAGACACTGACCTGAGCTTGGTTCCGGTTTCCGTAGTGTGGTATAGCACAAAAAGCTGAGTGATGTCTCACGCTGTTCACCTTACAGATAGAGATGTGTAGTGTTGTGATCCTTAACTTTTGTAGGTGGGATTGTGTGTGTGTGTGTAGTCTGTTGGAAACCAGCAACAGCTTCCTGCTCCTCTCTGATTGGTGGCGGTTGACTGTGCATCCTGTGGGCAGAGAGTTCTTTCAGTAGGTGGGCAGTCCCTGTGTCAGTGCTTTGTTCTGATGCCATTCAGGGGTGGTGATGCTGCAATTAACATTACACTGCACTAGGAGTTTATACCGATACAAAGAGAGGAGTCAGTGGCCAATGGAGTATGACCAACTGCAATAAAGCCCAAACTACCTCTTCTCTTTATAATATTTTATAGCATTTATAATTTACAAAATTAGATGAAGCTGCTTTGCACTCGGTACAAAAGTGTTTTGAAGTAATACTATTGATAGATACACAGCTATGCTCTGAATCAGCTGAATGTTCTGTGAGGTCTAATAATGATAAAATAAAGTAAAAGGATGAGCTGAAGGAGAACTAAGAATTAAAACACATTTCGTTTTTGGATTCACCCAGAGGAAAAATCTTTTGCTCAGGATAGTCTTTTCTTTAACTCTTGAGAAAGTAGTAAGATCTCAATTGTACATCTTTTTGAGATCACTTCAATCTGAATTGTTGCTCCTAAAACCCCCTTAGGAGAAAAGATGAGATAATGAAAGGATGAATTTGAGACTTCAGTAAGACGAATGGATATTGAATTGAGATGCGGTTGTTTCTCATGAGGTCACTATGAGAAAACTGAGACATATTTGAGAAGAATCATGAGATCCTAGGAGTCATAGCTGAGTTTTCTTTGCGCTCTTTCTCTGATCTCATGGTCCCATGTTCAGGAGACCTAAATTAGACTTATTAAAGATCATTTAGAGATCTCTTGTTTTGATCATTATTTGATTATATGTGGTTGTTTCTCCTGAGTTGAATTTGAGAAGTAGGAGAAAAAGCCTTTGGCCTCATCTTAGTATTAAAAATAGCTAATTTGTGTCTAGGAGAAATGAAAGAAACAACTATGAGATCTCTTCTTGGATTTTGCTTTCCTATGGGCACTTATAATAGTATTTCTTTGCAACGTTCCTAGGTGTGGAGCAGGGCGTAGGGAACTGGAACTGTAAACTGAAGACAGTAGATTTTAATGCAGGACAAGACTTTACTCTCCAGCATGATATGCAATTTACATTTCATCCAGCAGAATTCATTGAATTGGAAAACTCAATCCTCTCCGCTAGACTGATTTATGTGTGTTTGTTTTGGTGCTTTGGGATTCAGCTAGACCAACTTGATGTACATTTTCTTTCTGCAAACTAGCAGCACAGTTTAATTCAGGTTTTAAAACAATTCCACATTTAATAAAAAAACTAATAATAATAATAAGAATTGGCTAAAAAAAAACTAGCAGCACAGTTTAATTCAGGTTTTAAAACAATTCCACATTTAATAAAAAAACTAATAATAATAATAAGAATTGGCTAAAAGTCCCAGCTAAAAAGAAGAGACACATAGGAACAAGTAAGGGTTAATACCTGATTATTATTGACTCTTAAATCAGGGATGATACCTGATTTAAGAGTCAGTTATAGCTGCCTTTTAATATGGCTGGGAAGCAAATTCCAGAGATAAGATGCAAAACAGATTTAAGCCTAAAAAGGATCATCAGGAATCCAGCAGCTGCTATAAGCTCTGTGCAGCTGGGAACATGTGGTTCACTCAGATCCTGCGAGTATACAGATCCAAGGCCATTAAGTGCCTCATGGGTAGTCAGCAATGAATTAAACGAAACTCTCTGCATTTGACAGGGAAGTGGTGCAGTGACTAATGGAAAGGGGTGATATGCTCTGAGCTCTGTGTGTGGGTAAGCACTCTGGTTGTTGCACTAATTGCAGTGCAGAAGATTTGCAAATGGGGCTCAGATTTTGTGCATTGAAATTTTCTTTGGAAAAGCGATACTGTGTCGGCCTAAAATAAGCCAGGTGGAACTCAAGTTATATCAGGCCAGGACATGCTGTGTTGTGAATGCATAGTAAGGACGTGACTTCTCTGGCATAAAAGAAAGAGAGAAAATCAAGAGCCAGGCCTCTCAGACACAATAACCACACAGGAAACAACTTTAGTCAACAGGTAAACAGAAGAAGCATTGTTACCATGGAACACTACTGCAATTACAGTCTAAACCAAACCTTTAGTTTGTGGTGCATTTAGGCATAGCTAAACCTAAATTGAATTTTGGTTATATCAAAACATAACACGTGACAGACTAACAGCAGATTAATAGACTTTTGATTTCCATATTTTATGATTATACCACCTATGACATGTGACAAAAAGCCTAATTCCAGTTCTGTAAACTCTGAAATGGGATTTCCTATAACAGTGGTAACCAACCCTGTTCCTGGAGAGCTCCCGTCCTGTAGGTTTTCCTCCCTCCATCCCTAACAAAGCACACCTCATTCAACAGCAAGAGATCTCAGTGAGCTGCTAATTAATAGAATCAGGTGAGCCAAATTAGAGTTGAAATGAACATATACAGGACAAGAGATCTTCAGGACCAGGGTTGGTTACCACTGTCCTATGATAACAAAGTGTGCTCCTAAGAAAAAATAAATCACTTTGGTTTTTTTATTAAAACAGTGTAATGTTTCTTCCGAACCACAGATGGCACTGCTCAGACTTGCTTTCTATTTTAAAAATTAATGCTATCAATCGTTTCAGTTCTGTGGTACAGTGAAGATGGTTTATATGTACAAGATTGTAGAGTCAAGTTTTCTTAGCGGTCCTACCAACATTTCAAGGCTCACAGCCCAGTTTGTATAATAACTGTAATTATTGTCTTCTGCTTATCGACACTGGAGATTAAATATTTATTGCTTTGTCTCTGAAACGGAATTAGTTTTTTTTCCTCATTCCTTACACTTGCCAGTAAACAATGTAGAGCAACTCTTTCCCGAACCAAGATGAACAAGGAAATGGGTGGATCATGTAGTCTTGTTTATTAAACAGTCTTTGGTCCCCAGCTGAGATCGTATCGGAGGAACGAAGCTAATTGTTGACCCCGTCTGACTGTGGTCGGTTGTTTGTCCGTTTTTCGGTATTACCAGCTAATAATTAATTAAAGAGGCTTTTTGCTATGGACATCCGGACAGTAATAGGATAGATAACAACGTCGGGGCTGATGTTTCATAACCACCTTGTTTTTTTATTTATTAATTATTTTTTTTAACAACTAAACTCATCAGCTATCGGTAGCTAGCTAGCCATTTATTTACTTGATGTTACAGCTAGCTGTTCGTTAGCTGCCAGGATACCAAGTATTTTGTTGTTTTAATAAGCTTTCTAGCTAGCCAAGTCGTTATTCACAATGGCTATCAAAAAAACTTATATCAGCATAGGGTATGCCACTTTTGGTATGCTCGTTGGATTTTCGGCGTTTCTTGTGTGGAACATTGCATACAAACAACCATGGACGGCCGCAATGGGCGGATTGTCAGGTAGGTTTGCTACCGTTAGCCAAGTTACACAGTTTACAGTAGACTGCATGTTAGCTTAGCTAGACCACAGTCTATGAGCTATAATACTCGCTAGACGAATGTTCCTTATCGTTAGAGGTTCGGTGATCGATACTTTCTGATTTTGTACTCATTTTGGTTTGTAATCTTGTGTATGAAAATGCTTTATGTCGATGTGTTGAATAGTTTTTGTACTGCCTGTGTATGTTACATTTTCATCGGTGTTTTTGTATTTGGAAGTTGTGACTTTTTAAAGATCCCTTATGTGTGTTCGTTACGTAATGGCATTTGTCCGTCCTGATTTGAATATTTACTTTTTGGAATTTTAAAAGAAATTACTGTTTTTTTTGTTTTGTTTTTGTTTTTTTTCACTTTGGAGAGTCTATAAAGCAAATAAAAGAGACGAATGACCAAATTGTAGCTAACGTTACGAATATAGTTAGCCTATACCGTTTTCTGATCGCGTCTCTATATCCAGCTAATTTGCTCCTACTAGCTAAGCAATAATCTCTGTAGGCTAATAGTAGTTGGATAACATACTATCCAACTACTTACTACATACGATGCAATGTGGCTAACTTCAAAGTAACCTAATTTATAAATGATGTCATTGCACTGCACACTTTGAAACGTTATCATTACAGTAAGTTCAACTAGTGTTAGCTAGAATTACTAATTGTATTTTCGAATCGCCGAATATTTAGGCAACATTAAAATAACATTTTTCATGCTGTTTATTTATATTGGCCTTTATATCATTTTTCGCATGGACTCAATGTTTAACAGCCCTACAGTAAGAACTCCGTCGGTGTCCACCAACTCAGACTTTTAACAGACAAGAAATGAAAGCAATTTTTCTTTACAGTCATAACGTATAACTGGTGTGAGGGTGCCGTTTTGTCGCCACAATAAAGTTCAAATAACTATCTCAGCCGAGTAACACTTTTATATGAACTTAGCTACATGCGTTTTAAGCAAAAATAAATGTCATTCAGACAAATAATACTGCGCATTGTGGCAAGAATATCTATCTTTATGATTATTTTCTCTGAATTCAAAGGAGTTAATGGCATTCGCACTGAATGACCCCTGAGGCCCAACCAGATATCTGGGTTATATAATGGTATCATTTGACTGTTGAAGAGCTTAGACTTTGGTCAGGTCGTGCTTGAACTGGTTTCTCTCAGTTTCTACTCTAGGAGATAGACTCTTTGGAAATGTGTTTTTTCTGTGTCGTTGTAATCAGCATAAAATATCTGTTAGAGACCCTACAGTCTTATTTTATATCTGACATTAAATAATATAGGCTATGATTAATGAGGCCCCAATGTAGGTACAGTTTACATTTTTGCAGTTAACTTGAATTATTATGTTTATTTTTTTGGTGCTGAAAGTATGGGGGTGCAATATACTCCTGATCTAACCCCACTGTCCCCAAGCACTCGCTTCTTAACAAGCTCCTGTAAACTAGGCGGAAAGTGTTGAAAGCTGTTAACGAACCTAAAATGAAAGGGCATTAAAATTTTGTTTGTCCTCAGTGCTACAGCCTCGTAAAGAGAGGTGTGTCTGTGCAGTGTAGAGTATTTAAGCAGCCGTGTGCCGGTCACATTGGCTGACACACTTCAGCCTGAAAGCTGAAGGAACAGGAAATGAGCTCTGTGTATCTGGCTGAATGCAGCGATGATTGCACCCAGTTCGTCCAGTAAACTGAGTTTGTTTGCCTGGCCCGGGGGGCTCCAGAGTGGCTTGAGACAAAACACCACTGAAAACCAAGATATGTACAAAAAACCCCAGGAACCTGCTTACGTAAAATAAATAAATAATATAAATGTGTGTGTTCATTAATTGTCTGTTGGTCCATTCATGCTGTATTTTTTTTTTGTTAAAACCAAAGGAAGACATCATTTAGTGAGCATCAGAGGCTGGCTGAGGTGCAGCTTGTTGGTTCTGTCCTGTGTATTACAATAATTCTGGAAAAAGGTGGTGGCTTAAATTCACTCAGTGCAGCGTGTGCTTTTGAGTGCACTCAGAAAAACCCCTGACATTTTAATCAGCACAGCTGCAGTTGTGTTTTCGTGCCAGAATCATGTGCCACGTTAGGGAATGTTTGGATGCAGGACTGCGAGGATGCCAGTTGGCTACTGAATGGAAAGGAAAAGTTTTGTGTGGTTATGGTATGGGTTTCATAGAAGGCCTACAGACACACAGAACATTTCATTACATTGTAAACTGTTGTTATTTAAGTATTAAGCATTTTGTGTCTGTGTGCGTGCATCTGTGTGTGTGTGTGTGCGTGTGTGTGTGTGTGTGTGCGTGTGTGTGTGTGTGTGTGTGTGTGTGTGTGTGTGTGTGTGTGCGTGTGCGCGTGTGCGTGTATGTGTGTGTGTGTGCGCACATCTCCCCAGGTGTGCTGGCGCTCTGGGCCCTCATCACGCACATCATGTACCTGCAGGACTACTGGCGCACCTGGCTGAAGGGGCTCAAGTTCTTCATCTTCATCAGTGGCCTCTTCTCCCTGCTGGCTGTGGTGGCCTTCATCACCTTCCTCTCCCTCGCCATCACGCGGAAGGAGAGTGAGTCTCTCGCAATTCCAGCCCTCTCTTTCCATCCCTTTCACTTTCATCCCTTTCCACTGTGGGGCTGAACTCAGGCTAGCTCACTTAGCTCAGGTTCCACTGCATTTAACATTTAGCATTTACATGTAACATTTACATTTAGCATTTACATTTAGCATTTACTTTTAGCATTCACATTTAAAATTTACATTTATCATTTGGCAGCTGCTCTTACCCAGATCATTTTACAAGTAATTGCATATAGCAAGGCTGGAAGAACAGAGCTAGATAATCAATTAATTCACAGATGAATCTCAGGAAAATTCTAAGTACATGTACTTTAAAAAAAAAAAAAAACATGTTTTCCCCATAGAGTGAAGCTAATGAATGTACTTTGAATACGCAGTGTGCTGTATTGCAGAGAAGGGCGTCAGGGCAAGGGGGGGGACCGGTGCTGTGGAGGTTCTGGGTGGTTTTCTGTGGACTGGGCCTGTGTTGGTGTTACGGAAATTGGGGGCAGAGCCAGCAAGCTGTTAAAATTCAGAACCACTGTCCGCTCCAGTAACTGGGGAGACGAGCTGGATGAGGTGCGCCAAACATAGCAAACAGCTGGGAGGCGCTCACAGGTCATCTGATGTCCAGGTTTCCATCAGGAAAGCCAGTGCTGGTTGCGCCAGTGATCTCTGGCTGCGGGTAGCATCACAGCAAGGGAGTCGCGTTCAACCTCTCCAGCTAGTCTGGTGTCAGCTGTGTGGCTGAAAACAGGTTTGACTGGCTCAGCTGGGGAAAGTCACTGGGACAGTCAGGGGGTTCCCTACATTTTTTATTAGCCAGCCAGGTGAGAAATGCAGCCAGGCTTGGGTATTGGTGGCAGGGAGGCCAGTTGTTCCTCATTTTTATGTCTTAAAGGGGAAAGAAGTCAACGACCTGAATGGATCACGCAGGTCAACGACGTGTCCGTCACGTTGCTCTGCCAATAGCCTAGTTAGACTTTTTTCACTTCGGTTTAAAGTTTAGTGATGGCTTTAAATTTGAATGAGATTTTTTTCATGTCATATCAGCTAAGCGGTCCATCCTACATGGGATTACCTGACACCAGATTATAATAACATATAAGACACAGACTTCTTGGTCACATAATAATACAATTTTAAGACAACTAACATAGGACCCCACAGCTACCTATACAACATGTACTTTCTAGAAAATCAGAAAAGGAAGATGTTTCCTTTTCACATTTCATTATTTCAGAGTCTTCCATCCAAAAATAATCACAATTTTCAGTGTTGATCTTTTCAAGCAAATGCAATATCAGATCGTGATACTGAGGGCAAGACAATACAAAGTGCAATTCATTTTCAGTTTCACTTCCACTTAACTCACTTAAGTGACAAAGCCTATCCTGTTCCTCGGTGCCTACATTGTGCCCTGTTTCCAAGTGAAGAGGCAATATTCCAGACCTGATCTGGGCACACAAAGATCCTCCCCTCTTGGGCAGATTATATTTCATATAACATTCAGTAACTGAAAGTATCTGGTCAAACAGAGGTCTGTGGCAGACTACTGGTACTGGGGCACTCCTTGTGCAGTGTAAGTCTGTGTGCCCTAAAGCAGTCCAGTCTGTACCAGTCTGTGTGCCCTAAAGCAGTCCAGTCTGCACCAGTCTGTGTGCCCTAAAGCAGTCCAGTCTGTACCAGTCTGTGTGCCCTAAAGCAGTCCAGTCTGCACCAGTCTGTGTGCCCTAAATCAGTCCAGTCTGTACCAGTCTGTGGGCCCTAAAGCAGTCCAGTCTGCACCAGTCTGTGTGCCCTAAAGCAGTCCAGTCTGCACCAGTCTGTGTGCCCTAAAGCAGTCCAGTCTGTACCGGTCTGTGTGCCCTAAAGCAGTCCAGTCTGTACCAGTCTGTGTGCCCTAAAGCAGTCCAGTCTGCACCAGTCTGTGTGCCCTAAATCAGTCCAGTCTGTACCAGTCTGTGTGCCCTAAAGCAGTCCAGTCTGTACCGGTCTGTGTGCCCTAAAGCAGTCCAGTCTGCACCAGTCTGTGTGCCCTAAAGCAGTCCAGTCTGTACCGGTCTGTGGGCCCTAAAGCAGTCCAGTCTGTACCAGTCTGTGGGCCCTAAAGCAGTCCAGTCTGTACCAGTCTGTGGGCCCTAAAGCAGTCCAGTCTGCACCAGTCTGTGTGCCCTAAAGCAGTCCAGTCTGTACCGGTCTGTGTGCCCTAAAGCAGTCCAGTCTGTACCGGTCTGTGTGCCCTAAAGCAGTCCAGTCTGCACCAGTCTGTGCCCTAAAGCAGTCCAGTCTGCACCAGTCTGTGTGCCCTAAAGCAGTCCAGTCTGCACCAGTCTGTGTGCCCTAAAGCAGTCCAGTCTGTACCAGTCTGTGTGCCCTAAAGCAGTCCAGTCTGCACCAGTCTGTGCCCTAAAGCAGTCCAGTCTGCACCAGTCTGTGTGCCCTAAAGCAGTCCAGTCTGCACCAGTCTGTGTGCCCTAAAGCAGTCCAGTCTGTACCAGTCTGTGTGCCCTAAAGCAGTCCAGTCTGCACCAGTCTGTGTGCCCTAAAGCAGTCCAGTCTGTAAGTCTGTACAGTGATCTGAGCCTGTTGTTTTGTAAGTAGAGGAAAGCTGAAATTATGTGGCTAAGGTGCTCACATGCAGCAGAGGGAAATCAAATCAAACAGTCCCGTGGGAGGATTGTGTAATTGCAAACCATATGGGCTTTGAGTGTTCTGATTGGGTGTGGAGTTTAAGGGCTTTGATTGGGTGTGGGGTTGGAGTCCTCTGATTAGTTGTGCAGTAGGAGTTTTTTTTTTTACAGGGTGTTCTAGTGTTCTGAATGTGGAATTATTCTGGTGCATTGTTCTGAATGTTGAGCCTATATGTGGGATCATTGGAGTGTTCTGATTTGATGTGGGGTTGGATTGGATTGTCGTCATTGGTGGTTGGCTGTGCATGGCTTTGATCTGTTCAGATTAGCTGTGGAGTTGGAGTATTGTACAGGGTGTGGGGGTGAGATAGTGTTCTGATTGGGTGTGAGGTTGAGTAGAATTGTTGTCTTTGGTTGCATGTGGGGGCTGGAGTGTTCTGATTGGCTGTGCTCTTATGTTCATTGTGTGCAGGCCTGACTGACCCCAGGAGCCTCTACCTGTCATGCGTGTGGAGCTTCTTGACACTGAAGTGGGCTTTCCTGCTGGGCCTCTACTCGTACCGATACCGCAAGGAGTTTGCTGACATCAGCATCCTCAGCGACTTCTGAGCGCCCCCTGGTGCGGGGCGGGACATGCGGACTGGAGGAAGAGGAAGAGGAAGATGAGGAAGTGGAAGGTGGGACAATGACAAGGAAAGTGACTGGGTTTCTGTCCCCGCACTTGTGGTCTCTGACGCTGAGATCTGGAGCTAAGGCAAAACCAGGCTTATCTTTGTGGAGGATTCTTCCTCTGTGTTTATTCACATGGACCTTTTAAGTGAGTGTACGTGTGTGTGTGTGTGTGTGTGTGTGTGTGTGTCTGTCTGTCCGTGTGTGTGTGTGTATTTTTTTATGTTTTATCACGTGCACACACAAACAGTCAACGTGCACGCAAACATTAAGGATGTCTAATTAACTACATTACATGTTCTAGGCTGCGATCAGGGAATTAATTTCCTAGTAAAAACCCTTTCCACAGCGGCCCAAACCACCTGTAGTGGAGCGGAGCGCTCGCCTCTTTCTCACAGCTGAGTCCATAGGCTCGGGAGGAAGCTGAGAAGGGACTTGTCCCTAAGCAGGATTCTCAACGGCCTATTTATAGAGAGGTTTACATATGTGGCCCGGGACAGAGACACCTGGACTGTCAGCAGTCTGTATCTCTGAGGACTACGCTGTGGACATGGCTGTTATTGCATAATTACATAATGCAGTAGTTTAATGGAATCTTTTGTACTAAGGTGATGTGTTTCGAGTTTTTTTTTACTTGATAAGAATGGCCCCTTTGAATACGAGTCAGATTAGCTTCCTTGTGACCCTGGCAAATATTCAAATATTCTTACTAGTCTTTGCTTTTTGGTTTTAGTTCTCCCTACCTCACGCAATTTCATATTTACACCACAGGAGGGAGACAGCGGAACATTAAAAAAAAAGATCTTTCCTTTCCCGTGCCGTATGTGTGCAGGTCTTGATAAAGAGCACCGTTTCCTGGTCAGAGCAGTGGTTGACACAAGGAAATGCATCCTAGATTGCTTGTAATTATATAATGAACATATATGCACTTTATTGATGTGAATATATGAATGTGGGTTTGGGACCCTTAATGAAGAATTAGCGGTGGCTTTCATCTTGTACGTTTATTTTTAAGTGGAAGTGACGTTTCTGAGAAAGCTGTGTTGTGGAACCGGGACTTCTAGAACATGAAAAACTACTACAAACGAACGATACGCGAATTTTGATCGCCCTGCAAGTTTTCTTCGTCCGTGTGGAGCGAATTCACAAAAGTTTTCAGAATGCGTCAGAACCACTGCACTGTTAGTCCGGTGGCATTGTTTGATCCATTTAACGAGTGCAATATTGTCAAGAGAGACTGGGACACCTATACAACCCTTTTATGTAGCCTCTAACGCTAGGCTAATCCACACAGGGAGGCTACTTACGAAAGGCTGAGAGAGAGTTTGTTTTTTTTTAAATGAAAAATGCAAAATAATGGTGGTAGCACCGGTAAGCAGCGAAGTACGTAACCAAGGTCTGTCGGGTCCATTGATCAAGGTATTACGAAAGGCATTTTTTTTTACTGGCAGATGTCATTATCTTAAATATTTTATGTCTAGGTATCTCCGTAGGTTTTTAAGTATTAGTGCATGCATGTTGGCAATGTTATTATTTAATCATTTGAATATATCATTTTATGTAATAGCTGGAAAGGATATAAGTTTTTAATCTTTTTTTTCATTTGATCTGTAGGCTTTTGATTTTTAACAAAATCTGGCTCCTTCTACGTCTGGCCTCATTGCCCAAGTCTAACATGTCATATTGTATTGAACTTAATTCCATTAAAGCCAAACTTGTGTAAAACTTGTGTATGTAACATTATGTTATAGGAAATGTACTTGTTTTACTTGCAATTTACTTGCATGCGCCAGAAATATTTTCACAGAAGTGTTTTGGTCCGTTGCACCAGCTTTACAAACTTGTTTTCCTTACAAAGTGTTCTCCTGCCCAACAGTGGGCCTCATTCACGAAACATGTGATCGTAAACACTGTGTGCATGGACATTTCCAAGAAAATTCATAATTTTTTTTTCTTATCTGTATTTGTTTGCGGTTGTTTCCTTATGCTAATCACATGAACAGGATTGCGCATAAAATTTACAAACAGTCAGCGTTCATCATCTCGTGCTCCTGGGGTAAGCACAAAGACAAAGGTCTGCACATGTGCCATGAATTTCTTATTGATTTTTTCGTGGGAACATTTTTAAGGACAAAAGTAAGAATAATTTAAGAAAGGTTTTGTGAACGAGGCCCATTGTGTCTCGCCACTGAAGTGCACCACTTTGTTACCACTAGGTGGCAGCACTAACCACTACTTCTTCACTGACGGTTCTATTACGTTAAATGTTCAATACAGGACTTTCCACCAGTCATTAATGCACCACTATTTTAGGTCATTAGAACCAAATGTCATTTAAATAGGTCTTGATGAGATCACCCTCCATATAGACCCATGACCTTTCCAGAGCATTGCTGAGGATTGCAGCCTGGGGTTTAGAAGAAAGACCAACTAAATCCTGAACTTAGCATGTTAACGTACCGTGTCAACAGCCAAACTGATATTCAGTAGTATGTATTGACCTCATTTTAAATAAAACTGAATAGTGCTTGAACATGCTTAAATTTTTTTTTGTTAAAAGTTCAAAACAAGCAACCCAAGTTAAATGAGAAAATAAAATAATAGCTTAAAGATGTGGATTTTGTACACATGCTAATTTCGTCTGTATATCTAAATCTGAAGAATGGCTATTGATTGAATATTTTGGTTCGCCACGTTTAATACAGATTTAACAGCTTTCTTTTTACATACAGGAAACTGAGATAACTGCTTTGAAAATCAAGTTTTTCAGCATATAGTCAAGAGTTTCATTGTTTCAAGAGGGGCTTGTCCTGCCTTTCTTCTGCTGTTGGAGCATCCGCGATGCTGGTAGACGAATACACGGGTACAGAGTGTTCCCGTGGAAAAAATCAGAGCTCCAGGTTAGTGAGCACGCGCAGAACGTCTGGTAGGTACCAGAAATCGATTTGTTTGCTGGCTTAACTACGGTTTGTACAATAATAGACAATATGTAATTGGAATTTGTGACTCTTTCAGGCCCTTCAATCAATCACAAACTCATGATGTATAATAGATTATTTTTGAGCTAACGTACTAAAAGGATATGATTTTTCCTATAACCACTGAGGTCGTTAGCTTTGAAGGATAGTTGGGGATAAAATAATTGTTTAAAGTTTGACTCTGACAACACTTTTGGAGCATAACTGAGATGTTTCAAGAACATACTGTATGCAGACTGGTTTTTACAGGGGTTTTTTTCTATTGATGTTCTCAGAATGTTATTTTCTCAGAAGAGCTTGTGGACATTTGACTCACTTATTTAAAAAAAATAGTGTCTGGCTACACCAAGTCTATCTGTGGGATTGTGCAACAAGGGCAGTAAAAATAGAGGCCGTGATGTTGGGAATTTCTTCTGGAGTTAAATGGAAAAAGAGGGGGGAAAAAAACTGATAGCGCAACCAGGTTCCCAGGCATTGTAAATGTGATCCGAATAACTGGGCAATGTGAACAGTGCATTTCCCAGCTGGGGCCGTTACCTGTGTGGATACCGGTAAGCGGCTGCTTGCTTCAATGTGTGACGGACAAAATGCATGGCCAAAATCAGGAACCTATTGGCCGAATTGTCGGGGGGGGGGGGGGGGGGGGAGAACCGCACAAGCGTGCGTGAGGGGACGCGGGCGGGTGTTCCCGTGCAACGGGCCTGTCATTACAATGCAGTGACGGGGCGGACGGACTTGGAGACAGGGAGCCGGCTCCACTGGGGGATTCCTAATCAAAAGGAGGCCGCCGTCTCCCAGCAGACATTAAACAACCCCCCCGGGAACCGCAGGCAACTGTAAGCAAGGGGTTAATAACCTGCTCTTTGAAGCGGGGCCAAATATTAAATCCATCTAGCCTCCCGGCTGGTTTTACTTTGGGATGCGGGCAAAATGGCGGTGGCCAGAGAGCGCTGGTGTGCAAATTCCCGTGGAAGAGACCATGGGCTTTCAGTGCTTGAGTAAAAAGGGTACGTGTATGTGTGCGCAGAACATACTTTGGAAACATGTTTACAAATGTGACTTTTTCAGAATCAGAGTGGCAAAATGAATTATCATCTGATGAGATTGAGTAAGTATTCCTGGAGCTAGGACTGTTCGAATATTGTATTTTTGTTAAACTGGCCTTAAAGATATTGTTGAGAAATTTGTACTTTCTGATCATACAATACACCCTCAATCCATGTATGAAATTGTTGTATTTGTGTAGTCCCTCAGCCAGTGCTTTCTATTTTGAATAGGTTTGATTATAATGGTGTTTAATTCATAAAATTAATTCATAAAATTCATAAAATATGAAAAAATACATATATCAGGTTAAAACCTTTTTAATTCTTCTACTCCCTTAATTATTTCGGTATGTCTCACCCATCCTCATGTAACTTCAAAATAATGACAACCATTCTCCCTGTTGAAATATAGCGATAATACTTTAAGGAGGGCCCCTACATTTTGATAGCCCTCATCAACAGGTACTTCAGGCCAGGTAGCCATCTCACAGCATGCTTGGAAGAAAATGGCTGCCTGCTGTCTCTTTTGGCTTACCCCATACTAATTTGCTGCAACATTACGGTAAATCTAAGATATTTTTTTTACCTGTCGGGCACTAGAGTGCCAACATTGAACAAAAATTTCACATATTTACGCAATGATTTGAATCTAGAAATTTAGGTAAATGGTAGATTTAATCTTCAGCAATGTGATTCTAGTATTTTCTGGTAGATGCTCCATTTTGATTGGACAGTGATTTTGCAATGTTTCTCTCCTGTGCCTGTCTTGTGAAATAGTTGTGTGTGAGACACCTACCTCAAGCCCACGTTGAGTCACACACATTCTCAGCTTCAGCTTTGTGTCTTCATTTTAAATGTGCGTCCAGCAGGCTAATGATGTGTGGCATGACGTCAGTCTCCGCTTTGTGAGTGGAGTCAGATGTGAGTCAGAGACCATACTGTACGTGTGCGGCTCAACTGGGAGAGATGAAATGTTGTAAACCCAGTCAATTGAAACCCTCTCATCCTGGGGCGATGCTATATAGCTGACTGTGTCCTGCTGGGCTGCAGGCTACAGGCGCCGTCCGGATCCGATACTGGACTGTGGGGCTCACTCATGCGCTAAAACAGTGCCTTAACAGGATGAGCCGCACAGCAGCCCACTGGGTCGGTGTGGACCTCTGTGGAAGGTGTGGGATTTAAAATAATGGGAAAACACAACCATGTGTATCAGTGACATGAAAGAGTTGAACCTGCGGGATGCGGACAGCCTGGGTTATGAATAAAAATAGCCTGCATTCTGAATGGGCTGGTGGAGGTGGGTATTCAATTCTGATTGTACTTTTGTGGTCTCTGTCATCGTTAGTCTCAGCGGGAAGCAATCAGGTTTGGCATTTAAAGTGAAGCCAATGATGGCCAAATGAAAGCAGAACCTCTGCATTCCTGTGGCTCATTAGCAAAAGGGACACTAGCAACACCAATTAATTACCAGAACAGTAATTCTTTAATGAAAGTGATTCCATGTCCTTCATTAAGAGCTTGATAATACCCAGGGCGATGAAGCTTGCATTATATTTTCCAGGCAGGCACCATTTACATATTTATATTTATTTCAAGGTGTGTGTGTATAATTGGGGGCGCTGGTTTACAAAACTGAAGCACCCCAGTCAGGAATTAAATCAGCATTGCGCCCCAGCTAAAAGTATCTTTCCACTCCCCACCCCCCAGTACTGCAGGCATTGTGGGGGATTTAATGGGGGCAGTCGGAGCTCTCTTAGAATCAAAGCTCCCGGAAAACGGTGTTCTGCTTTTTTGGGGAGACACCCACTTGGACCTCCTTGTGGAGGCAGGGTGTTTTTAATAAAGGTTCCACGGAGGGGGCGGCGCTGAGCCGGCTTTAATGGAGTGCCAGAGCAGCCCGTTACTGTAGTTTTGCTGATGGCTGGGACAGGCCCCTCGTTAGGCCAATAAACGTGGGTCTCAGTGCCTACTCAGTGGCTGGACAGCCCACTCAGTATACCACCCCCTCAGCCAACCGCTGGGGTCAGGGGTCATTCCTAATAAGGGTGATTGTTGTTGACTGTGATGTCATGAAAGCAAAGCAAACAAAAACAAAAAAGGAAGCCTCAGGCATCCGCTAAAACGGTCCATATGACATAAGAAATACATAAAACACAAAGCCGAATCACAAGGTTAACTGATGACATGCAGCTGTGAAGCTGAGTGATTCACTCACAACCATGTCATTGTAATCTGTATGCAGTACTCACACCTGGGTTTCAACATATACTTTTTGTATGATGTGAGGATGGGGTTTGGGACTAATTGGTTCAACCTAACAAATGTATTGGTTGCATTTGTTCTGCTCAGGGTGTGAATCAAGAACTGAACATTTTGTCTGTTCACATACAGTGCAAGCGTTGTTCTGTTCTCACATGAATCGATCATTGGATAGTTGTGTTATTGTGCGATGGAATGAGACTTTCATTCATTTTGTATACATGCTTGACAATGTTGCTGATGTTCTTAAGTTTTTTGGAGTGTCAGTGTAAAATTTGTATTGTTACCATATAATTTTCCCAACGTAGTGAGTTGGCGTTATCACCGTGAATAACTTTCATTTTGCTTGTCTGTGTGAGTGATTGTGTGCATGTGTGTGCATGTGTGTACATGCCTGGTTATGCTTTGATGTGACTGCATGTGTGTGCACGCGTGCATACGAGTGTGTACATATGTGTGTGTCCATACATGTGTACACTTGCATGAAAAAGGGTGTGTGTGAGCATGCTTGAATTTGAGTGTGTGTGTGTGTGTGTGTATATATTCACATTTACATGTGCACATATATTTTTCATTTGCACAATTGAAAACAAGTTAAACTGAACAGACATACAAATAGAACAAAGAGAAATGTGCAGGAGAGGTAGGATACCCATAAGGGCTTGTACGGGGACCTCCCCATAGAAAGAAAAAGCAAAGAAGATTGGAAACTCAGATAAAAATATAAACTGACATTGATAACAACTACAACAGAACATCATAAGGAAAACAAAGAGACAAGAAAAGACAAAGAATAGTCTTTGTCTGAACTGGAAATTCTAGTGTTATCAGCAAAATGGATAAAGAACATGCTTTTGGAAATTAAATACAGACAAGCTGTTTACAATTGGATAGGTAACTTCTGAACCACTGCAGCTCAACACCTTTAAGACCATAGAACTGGAGTTTCAGTGGCAGAATAGTATGATTTACAGTGTCAAAGATTTTGAACAAATGAATGACATTCCCAATACTAAGTTTATTCCTGTCAAGAGCTGTAGAGAACCTATCCATCAGTTGGACCAATGCCACTTCAATAGAGTGTTTTCGCGTAAACCCATATTGGTGGGTGCATTGAAGGTTATGGTCTGAAAAAAACTCACTGAACCTTCAAGTATCTTAGTGAGACATGGAAGAATAGAGATTGGTCTGTAGTTGGAAAAAATAGAAGGGTCATTTTCCTTGAACACTGGAATGACTTTGGCCCACTTGAATTGGTCAGGAAAGCGTCCAGTGTCAAGACGTGTATATGTACATACATACATATTTGTGTGCATGCATGTGTCCATATTTCTTTGCTCACGTGTGCATGTGTGTGAGACCGTGTGAGTGCATTTGTACTGTATGTATGTGGGGGGCCGAGTATTCAAACAATCATTCAGCCCCTACAGATATTTTGCCTTTTAATATTTTATTTTAAAAAAAAGTAGATGCAAAAATCCCCATCTTGAATCAGTAGAGAAACAGATGCTTTACTTTGACGTTAAAAGCGCTTTTGAAAAGGCAGCTTCAAAACGATTTCCGTGGAAGCGACTTCCGAAAACGGCGAACAAAGCCGGTAGATATTTAAGCAATATGCCTCGCAATTTACTTTTATTTACAAACCGAAACACATGTCTCCGGAACACTCCTTTCTTCTCTTTCTGTCCTTCCTTTTTTCCCCTCTTCTTGCACATTTTCTTACTTTTTTTTCTCCTTTTCGTAACATCAAGAGCGGCGGCGCTGGTTAACCCTTCAGGTGCAGCTCTGTCGATGATTCCAGTCCGCGCCATTTCCCGTTTGAATGGCATTTTCTGTGCTTCTGTGGTCACGAAATCCCACCTGAAAGGTTTTAATAAGCTCTTTTAATAAGACGCGGGCGCCTTGCTTTATTCAGACACAAAGGGACTGTTTAATGGCAGCTATTTTGAAGTGGCTTCCAACAAAGAACCAAGGGGTAACTTTTCCCGGCCCTGACGTTGAAAAGAAACACCGCAAATCAGGCACTGCTATACGCCTCATGTTCATTATTAGTATAATCGCTGTTTTATTCATTATGGTTGAAATAGCAGCGTTAACCAGTGATGGAGCGACCTGTTTATTTGAGACTGGGCTCTGTGTTATTTTTCGTGAATGAAGCCCGACACAGCTGTGATTCCAGCCCGCCCTTAGTCAGGCTTTGCGGCACGCGCTCGACCATGCGACTGCAATTAGCCGCTCTCGACCGAGCGCAATTATGAAGTTTCCTTTTGAAGAAAATAAAACCGAAAAAGGTGATTGCGCCGGTCTGCTATTTGAGGGTGTAAACGGACTGAGCGCATCCGTCAGCTGCTCTCAGTCCTGTACCTCCCTCTCCCCTGTTTCCTCTCCCTGTGACACAGCCAGAGGTGGAAAGTCCAGGGGTCAGAAAGTAAAAAGTCCTGCCATGTGTTTCTTCCATCCGTAAACTCAGCCAGCTGATTTCACTAATTAGTTACACCTTCTGGCAGAAGAAGTGCGCTAATTAGCAAACCCAGGTGATTGGAACAAAATACTGGGCAGGACTTTTACCTTCTGAACCTGGATTTCCCACCTCTGGTCACAGCAGCCTCGGTTTTCCGGAGATTCCACAGGAATGGGGACCCGTACCCTGCAGTTACGTTTCATGACCCCGTGTGTGTGTGTGTGTGTGTGTGTGTGTGCGTGTGCATGTGCATGTCCACACTATGGGGCTATTTTCACTTCTTTGTGTTCGTGAAATCATTGATTGTGTTATATATTATAGAGGTGTGTTTCCTGTCAGAATAAAGAATGAGTGAATATATGAATAAATAATTAAGCAAATGTGGAAATAAATTATTTAAGTGCGCACAATGCATGACCAGATGGTGGCTTGAGAGATCAATAGTAAATAGCCTGTCTAACAATCAATGACAATTTATTAAATGTGTGCAGAAGGAAATAAAATTACGAAATGAATGAATTAATAAATAATGAATAATTGAATAAAACATGTTAAAAGTATATATTTGTTCTCAGATTTGTTTTACAATTTATACAGTTTATAAATTGTCATCATTTATTATAATTTGTTTTCATTAATATATTTAGTTAATCTGATTTGTGAATATATTTCCACATTATTGATTTTCATAATTGGTCATTAAAGTTTCTATGCTATACATTAAAGTTTTTATGCTTTTGCGTATGTGTGAATGTGAGTTCAGGTAAATTGATTTAATTGTTGTGTGTGTTCGTATAGTTCAAGCACATAATGTGTATGAGGCGGAAATGAGAATCTGGCTCAGTATAACCTCCCCCCTCTCTCCTGCCTCTCTCTCTCTCTCTCTCTCTCTGCTCTCATATCTATCTATCTATCTTTCTATCTATCTATCTATCTATCTATCTATCTATCATCTAATCTATCTGATGGCTCTACGCAGTGCAGGGGGGGCTCCTGATTGGCTGTAAAGCCCGAGTCGGCCTGATGCTGTTCCGACCCGGGGCTTAAGTGCTGTAACCAGAGTCCTCACAGGATATGGGCCCAATCACACATGAAAGAGGGGCCTTCGGGAGAAGCTCGCACACCAAATATTATGATGAATTAGGGCCTAATATTAGGAGATAATTCTGAGGCAAACTGAAATAACAAGGGTTAGCACGCATCACTAAAAAAGCCAAAGGAAAAAAGAAAGGTTGATTTTTTTTTCTACCTTCAAAAAGTGTTGTAGGAGTTTCCATTCCTGCCCATCTACTGAGCTTATTGTCAATGATAGCCCATAAAATACTAACTTTGCGATGCAGTCTTTTCGGGGAACCCTTGCCACTTTAGCTTGCTAGATATAATGCTAGATGGTCCCTGTGTGAACCTTGAGCAGAATCTGGGCAGAGGTCGATATCTTAGCCAAGGGCATGAGGTCTGTACATCTTAGTGACCTCGCCCAGCTGATTTATAGAGCAGTTCTGGCCTTGAGGCATTCGTCAGCAAGTTTTTAATCACACTGTAATTTAACGGCCAGTCCACCCTGTTCCTTTAGCTTCCCGTCTCCATGACTGAATACTCAGGTCATGGCTATTATTATTGCTAAGTTCACCAGTATCCATTGGCGCAGAGTTCAAGCAAATTCCTGCTTAATTATAATTGTATCATTATTAACAATAACAAGAAGAAGTGTGTCATGTAGACCTTGTCTACGGGACCAAACACCACAAGTGGATTGTTGATTCACTACTTGCATTTCTCAGAAGCGCTGAACACGGAAGAACATCTTCTGTTTTTTTTCTATTTTCAGAAAAGAAATCAAATTTCTTTTTTTTCCTCTTTCGCACACTGGATGTATGAGCGTATTACTGAATGTACGAGCGTATTACTGAATGTCCTCTGCCGTCCAAATTGTGTCACTGTGAACAAACCCCTGCTGCATTCTCTAAAAATCCCTCAGCATCATAAATGCACCCCCCCTCCCCTCTTGGGTTGCCCACAGGAAGTCCTACTCCACCGGGGCAAATGGATCCCAGATGTGTGTCTCCCAGGGCGCCAGAGAGGGGGGTGTAGGGTGGGGTGGGGGTGGAGGCAGGGTGTCCAAAGCTTGGGCAAGGGAGTGGCGGGGTGGGGGGGGGGTATTTTTTGGTTAGGTGGATAACCCCTGTCCCCCTCAGCCAAGGTACTTCTGGGTGGGGAAGGGTCAGCATTAGTATCATCGGTCACAGGGGGGATGGAGGAGGCAGGACTCACCTTATATGCATAGAGATACCCCCGGAGATGTTTCATGGGTAATTTAAAAGCCATTTTCTGGCACAGTCTAGAGTTTACATTGAATTTTGTTTTACTACATGTTCTAGACCCAGTGCATCACCAAACCTAATTATGAATTTGGAGGCTCACAGCCTTTTGGGTCCGGTGTCTGGATCTGGCACCATTTCCCTAACCGTGCTACCATTTGAATGGCTCCTTTGGTTAAATTCTTTTCCTGCCAACAGTTTGATATTAGATGTTGCTTTTGTTGCAGCTGCATGGAGTTTCAGATATTTGAACCGCGTGGTTTGTGCTGGACTTGATGGAAAGTGTTAATTACGGAAGTGTTTAGGTATGTGTTTTCATTCAGAGAAAAGCTCCCAGACCAATTATAAGAGCGTTGTTGTTGTTTTTCAGACTAACTCTAAATGGTCTGAGGTTTCTCCTTCAGAAGAGTAATAAAACAGAGACTTTCAGAAACAGCGTTCTCCTCTTTCAAGCTGAGAGCTAAGTGCTTTTGTGCTGAGTCACAGACATTTTTTCTGCCATAAACTGGCTGACAATGACTCCTGTTATTCAGGAATTTTCCTTCCAAAATAAACCGAATGTAAGTCAGGGATCGGATTGGGTAAAACAGCATTATTGTTTCCAGCAATATGTTTCACTACAGAATTGATTTGTTTTATTGATCTTTATTGAGACATTGTAAGATTCAGAAAAGACTGCCTGTATTGCAGTGACACAACTGTTAGCTGTGGTAATAAATGTCACTTGGAGAGTATTATGATGCTGGACCTGTAGTCCAAAGGCCACTATGTTTTTTACCATCAAGAAAGATGCTTTGTTCCAAAATAAATATTCTAGGTTATTAATGGATAACATAAACACATGTGTGTTGCTTTGTATAAGTCAGTCTGATTTATTATTATTATTATTATTAACAATAATAATAATAATATAATCAAGAACCATCATTATCATCATCAGTACATCATCCGCACAATCATAATTTAAAAAAATACAGTTGCAGAACATATCTCATATCCATGCCACACCATTAGTACTGTGTTGTGTGAAAGCATTTCTCCTAATAAGCAATAATGTTTTCCCAATACGTCCAGGCAGCATTCTCCATGCAGTGCTGCCTCTCCTCATGTTTTCTAGTTGGGGTTTTATGGCCTTTCGCATTCATTACAATTGTTTCTCTGCACAGAATGATGGGAGGAGTACTTTTTTAAAGAATGGACGGAGAAGAGAGGAAAATGTGGAGTGTTAGTGAAACATTATGTCACATTGCAGACAAGGAAATGAAACGTGCAGCATCAATCAGTTTGCTCTGGAGGAGATCAAAGGCAGCTCCATACTCACGCATCTGGATCTGTTTGGAGTGTTTTTTATCCTCTTCTTCTCTTCTTTCCTTTCGGCTTTCTCTCATTCTCTTCCTCTTTTTTTGCCGCCTTCTCGGGTCAAGGGCCCTCCTCCAATTGTCCTGGCGAAGTATTCTTTCAAGTCCCTGTGACGATGACAGCGAGGCTGAGAGAGGACAGGCGTCACTCCAGAAATACCCATGAGCCTCTCTAACTCAACAAGCTCACAGATGCACAGGAGGCCTTCTTAGTTTCTCCTGGCACCCAATGCATTCAGGCCCTCCTTACTACACGGGGACCCATGCTTGAGCATGTGTGTAATGTACAGTACTGTGCAAAGGCCAGACAACCCTTTCTTTAATTTACTTTCCAGTGAAAACAGTCAGTAAGTGTAACTTATTTATTTTTCAGTGTCAGGAAATTATGCAGCAAACATATTTGACTCAAAATTACACTAAACCATCTACAACTGTGTACAATATCAAATATTTCAGTATTTAGTGTGCCCACCCTTTATGACAGTTGCCAAGCTTTTCGAGAGACGTGTGTTGAGTTTTTACTAAGAAATCTGCAGGGATATTTTGCCATGCTTCTTGTAAACACCTCTGAAGGTCAGTCATTTTCTGAAAGTTAGTTGTATTTTCTGCTTCTCTTCATCCAAGTAATCATCCACCTATCAAATTCAGTGATGTTGGTCTGGGGTGGCCAGTCCATTGTTCTGAGAACTCCAGCAGCTTGGTCCTTTTGCAGTGTGCCTGGGGGGGTCATTATCTTGCTGTAGAATGAATTTGCTCCCAATCAAATGTTGTCCAGAGGGTATTGCATGATATGTTAAGATTTGTATTTATCACCATTCATGATGCGTTCGATCAAAACCAAATCGCCAACTCCAGATGTTGTTATGCAACCCCAAACTTGCACTGATCCTTAACTATGCTTGACTGATGGTTGTAGACATGGTTCAGAGAGTCTTTCATTGCTTCAGCGGCATATGTACTCTTCTTCTCTTACTCCCAAAAATCCAAATTTAGACTCATAGGTCCGTAAGACCCTACTCCACATCTCAGGTGTCTAGTTTTGGTGTACTAGGGCATCTTTTTTGTGTGTTTATTTTCTTTTCTCAGTAATAACGTTTTTGACTGTGGCTTTTTGACAACTACAGGCTTTTCAGGCCCAGCATTGAGTTGTCTCACAGTGGAAGGATTGACAGAAAAACTGTGGATTTCTTCAGATCTACAGCAGACTGAAGCTTGATTTTTCCTGTCGTTCAAAGATAAAATCTTTAAGTAGTGTCTTTGATATGGTGATAGATTTGGCGATCTATCAGTTCTTGCATGGTTGTTAGGGATCCCATTTTCTCTGTATCTTGCAATAATCTTTTGAACTCTAGTTTTGGAAACTCTTTTTTTTTCACTTATTTTCCGGTGACCTTCCTTATGCAGTTGAATTATCTTATTTATAATCTCATTAGAATGATCTCCTTTAGTCATTTAGATGCACATGACAGAGGTGTGTTTGCGTAGTTGTTTGTTTGAATGTTACAGTCACTTTTGAAGGCAAAGGGTTTTAACATAACGTCATTGACACTTTTGTTAACAACCTTTGTTGGGAGAACACAGCTGCAACTTGTTTGTTGATTGGAAAAATGGAAGACTTGTAGGCTGCACAAAATAAATTGTGTGCAAATACTGATAGATTTGATATATACTGTGGTGGAGGCTTTTCTGTAAGTTTTTGTTAAATATATTTTCCAGTATTATTGTCTGATGCTGAAAAAAAAAAAATTATTTGCACTGAATAGCTGATTTGGCTGGATATTTAATGAACAAAATACTTTTGCATAGCACTGTATATGTCTGTGTGGGGGTGCATGCTTGTGTATAGTGTATGTATATACACTATCTGTATGCATATGCGTGTGTATGTGTGCATGTGTAGCATTCTATTTCATGTGTGCCCCCTTTCTGAAGAATGTGCCTTGCGTACGTGTGTCTACATTCATCCATCCATCCATTTTCTAAACTGCTTATTCCTGATCAGGGCTGGGACCTATCCCAGCATGCAGCGAGCACGCAACAGGAATACACCCTGGACAGGTCGCCAATCCATACCTACTGACAATTTAGACTCTCCAATTAATCTAGCTTGTATGTCTCTGGACTCTCTGAAAACCAGAGTATCTGGGGCAAAGCCATGTGGACATTGAGAGAACATACAAACTCCACAAGTAAAAGGCCCTGGCTGGAATTCAAACCAAAGACCTTGGTGAGAGATGACAGCGCTATCCACTGCACCACCATGCTGCCTCGTGTTTACATCTGTGTTAATACGCATTCCCAGCCTTTCAGATTTTTCCCCATATTTACTTTTCTGTCAGGAGTTTAATCATAATTGTGCTGTGGACATAAGTTGATTAGTTACAGGTGTTGTTGGCCACCCCAGCTTAAAAACAGACTCCATGACGGACCTGGAAATTGCAGAAATATGTATACAAAAGCAGTCACTGAAACTGCCCCGAAAACATCCTCTGAGCTTGTTGTGTTTACCTGGAAGATTTATAATGTATAAGAATTACTGAATTTGGCAGGATCTTAAAAGGGCAGTAAAGTCTCTATCTGTTTACTATATAGTGAATACTACTTAGTACATACTACATAGCACATACTACATAGAACATATGACTTTTGAACATACTATCTAGCACAAACTACATACATAGTGCATAATACTAGTACATACCACATGGTGCAAACTACTTAGTACTTACACACAGCGCATACTACATAGTACATACTACTTGGTACACACATCTTAGCACAAACTACATAGTATAGACTTTTTAGTACATAGTACATACTACTTAGTAAATACTTTTAGTACACTACTACTTAGCACATACTATGTAGTACACACTTCTTAGCTCATACTACATACTATGTACTTTTTTGTACATAATACATACTAATTAGTACATACTGTTCAGTACAAACTACATAGCACACACTACGAAGTACATACTACTTCATACATACTTTTTAGTACATACTGCATAGTACATACTACACAATGCAACCTACTTAGTCCATACTATCCAGTGCAAACTCCATAGTACATACTACATAATTCAGCACACTTCTCCCTCCCCTCTCCCTTCTGTGCTTTCTATGCACCATCGCTCTCCTCAGTTCCACAGAGAATGTGCAGCTTTGGTCTTTTGCTGGAAACACATGCACAAAAATCTGTTATATTTCACGCAGCTGTTGTGTAGCTTTTCTATTCAGTTTATTCAAAGTCTCCGGTTCAGAGAAAATAGATCCAAATCCGAAAAATATTGTTCAAATTCTGAGGAGAAAACATTCGGGAAGAACGCATTATCCAAGTGTTGTTATATATGGCATTTGTATTCAGCACCATGCCTACCACCTAGACATAGCTTAAAAAAAAAACAATGGAGAATGCTAATTTTTGGTGGTATTGTCATTAAATTTGCCCAGTGTTTTTTCTGTGGCTTCATAGGGTTTCCATGCTGATCAGGCTCCGCCACATCTATATCTACTCAAAATAAAAGATTTTGAGGTGAGAAAGAACTTCTGCTTTCACTGTATTTCAGCTTCAGCTACTTTATTATGGTAATTTTTTGAGTAATTCAGACTCTTGGAAAACAAACTCCTTGGGGGTTAACTTTCAGAAGAGAACAGGACTATGATTGCAGTCAAAGGAATTCAAGAACAACATCCATTTTATTTAAGGTATGTCATTTTCATGCTTTAGTTTAAAAAGGGGACACTCCATATGGGGTCAAATAAACACGATTACCATCCCCTGACATATTTCTAATTTTAGTTTTTTCCCCACTTTTTTTCCCGATAATACTCTAACCTTATGCAATTTTCTAATTTTCCAGTGAAATATTTTTGTAATCATTGATGTCTTCAGACATATTTTCATTCATTATTTCACTGAGGATGCAACGATAAGCATCATTTACCTTCCATAAAAGTAAAAAAATGACAATTAAACTGCTGTTTTTTTTGTTTGTTTGTTTCACGTTTTGGACATAAGACTATAATTATGTTTTTTTATTTTTTATTTTCTACTGAAATATTTTGTTATCATAAATGTCATCTTTCTCATTTTCATTTTTCACTATGGTTATATATATAGGAATTCCCATTCGTATGACTGGAAAAAGGGCGTATTAAGAATTGTTGCATTTTTTAACTTCCTGGCCAAGAGAGTACAGTCATGTACTTTTCCACTGAAATAATTTTTTCATCTCAAATACCTTCAAACACATTTTATTTCACCACGGTTGATAAAATGACATATATAGATGCTTGCATTTTCTTTTTCCACATCTTTTCTCATCTTGGACATAAGAATTATGACACTGATTTTACACTGAAATACATTTTTATATCATAAATGTCTTCAAAGACATCTTTATTAATTTATTTTATTTAGTTAAATAAACACAAATTCCCTATCACCTAAATAAAAACAAAATAAATAAATATACTTAGAATTTTACTATTTATTTCATAAGCCTATGTTTTTCCCTGTTTTTTTCATATTTTCCCCTGAAATGTACATTTCTTTGTGAATGTATTAAAAAGCATTTTCATTAATTTCACCAATGCACTTAGAAAAACGTGATTTCACTTCCATTTGAGTAAAAAATATGACATTTTTACTTTTTTGGACATAAGCCTAACCGTCAGCCTTACTCTAACCCTAAACTCTAGCCCTAACCCTAATTCTAACTCTAATCCTTGTATTCCCCAGCAGCAACAGGGAATATGATTATAAACACAACATACAGATGGGTGACAAACTAAAGGAAAAACCTGAATAAATGAGTGGAGAAACATAACAAATGCAGATGCTTACATACAGGTGTACTGCATGATACAATTAAGAAATTAACATACTATCACGCTCTGTGGCATGTACAACAATGCTGAGCAGGCCCAGTTAACCTCAGTTTTGGATCAAGATGGCTAGAAGAAAAGATCGAAGTGACTTTATAAGAGGGTTCATTATTGGGGCGTAGATGGCAAGAGCTCGAGTCACTAAGACTGCTCAACTGGCTAGTGTTTCAATAGGAACAGTGACTGAAGTGGCATCTGCATTTAGATCTACCAATTAGACATCAGTAAACAGGATCGGAAATTGTGGTTGAAAGTATGCATTCGATGGCCCTAATTTGAACCATAATGTTCAAATGTTGTTTTTTTTATGGATGTGTGTGTATATGTGTGTGTATACATTTGCTGCTTTTATTTGCACCTTGTGAAGCACTTTGTGGCCCTTGTCCTTGAAAGGTGCCATATAAATAAAGTTTACTTACTTACTAATATCTAATTGAAGTCTGAGGAGCTCTCTGTTAAATACCTGATTTTCAATTTAAATTGATGAAAAACAGTGAAAACATCATTAATTCAATAAAAGAAATATTTTGCGAAATGTATTTCACTGAAAAATTGTGCAAATATTCACGGTGATACTATTCCATCCTGCAAGTGAAAAGCTTTTGTTCATCCAAGGGTTAGTTCAAAAAGACTAACCCTTGTCGTAGCCTTTTCCCAAGCCTCCAAACACAACTCAGCTCTTGTCTTAGCTCTAACACTTATTGTTTTCCTAACCTAACCCTATTGTAGACCTAACCAAATTCAAATCCCTAAAACCACATTCAAGCCCCTGGACATCTCAAAAATATCAGGTTTTTCTACTAAAATTCATGAAAGCAAAACTAATATCATACATTTATTATTAGAAATACAAAGAAATGTGTTTTAAATAATATATTTAGAAAAAAGTATCTCATTGAAAAAATATATGCATATATACGGCTATTGTTTACATCCCGCTAGTAAAAAATATATATTATATTATATTTTATTTTGGCTTTAGAATAGCTGTTTTTGCTAAACTTAATTGATCAATTGCAGCATGTCTTCAGTTTCTAGTATGCAGCTGTGTATTAAGATGGGTTGCCGAAGTGCTATATGAGCATGGGGTTAGCTGTGTGTTTTGAAATGCCACTGCCATGCAGTGTGCAACTGGTCCCCAGCAAGTCTCCTTTATTATTTGATGTGGCCAGTGCTTAACTTGTGCCAGATCCAGCTGGAACAGGATCCAGTATCTCTCAGTTTTGGACGGCCAAAGTTATGGGCTCTATTGACTTGGATCTGGCACCTTTTACACAGTTCTGACAGCGATTCACAATCAGTCTCCAACACCTGGTTAGATTGCGCAATTGCAATCTAACCCCCCCCCCCCACCACCTCTCTGCCTGTGATTGCATTCTACGCCCCCCCTCGATCCACGATCACATTCTACCTCCCACAAATTCCCCCAATATCCCCCCTCCCCTCCTGTTTGTTTCAGGACCTTGAACATATCGGTCACCCCCCTCCCACGAGCACTTTTTCTTCTGGCATCTCCCAATTTACAAATTAAGCACTGGATGTGGGGTAGTTTTTTTTAAAATTCCTGAGATTATAATGATTACAACACAGAGCCCATCTAAAGAAGACAATGACTTTAAACAACATTAAAAAACATACATTTGTTTGCTAACTTTATAAACAAAATGAAACAATTCCTGATTTTACATCCTCAATTCTGTATTCATAACTTTATGATATAAGTCCTAAATTAACTAACTAACATCAGTGTTATGCTTAATAAAACTGTTTGCTTCTCTATTGGCATTGGAATAGCTTATGAAACTGATAATTATATTTGGTCAACAGACACCTCTATCCACACACTAATTGCTGTAGTTTATACCGGTGACTTGACTTGATGTAATTATTCAGTCACCAGCTTTCATTAGATACCTGGTTAATACCACTTGGATCCACTGCATGGTCAGTACATGACTTGCAGAGATTTGTATGCATGTTTTATTCTGACCTACACACTCCCAGCCAGTGCGAGCCAGCTGCGGATGCTTCGATGAAGTAGCCTATAAAGAGTTGCAAACTTTGATTATTTTTCTGAATGAACAGTCCTTAGTCTCTTGTAAAACCTGGTCAGCAGCAGGTTCAGGTAGTAACTTAAATGTCCTCTAGGTGGCATTTAAAGCAGGCTGCAATCAGGATTAGCATGACACTGTACTAAAGAGTAAGAGAGCACACTGCAATCGGCAAGTTTGCTATTGATATTGTTCTCCATCTGGGAAATATAGAATGTCTAGAGTAAATCTTGTGCTAGTCTCCAACTTAAAGGCCCAATGTATGTCTTCTTTTGTGAAATAACCTGGGAATAAGAAGGAAAAAAAAGGCAATAAGTCTTTCGGAGTCAAATATGCATTTCTGTGGTAGCTTGTATGCATGTTAAGCATTTCTGTAGTGTATGTACTCTATGTGTGTGTCTGTGCATGTGTCTACGCAGTTGTGCATGTGTGTGAATGTTTTCATGTAGCTGTTTCTCGTTTATGAGTTTGTTTATGAGTTTCTGAACGTTTGTTGCGTCTTGTGTATGAATGCTTTGCATGCAGTTATGTCTAGTTTAGGAGTATTAGTGTGTTGAACATGTACAGCATATTTGGAAACACATTCCTATAAGGTTATTTTTCCTCACTCTGATTGGCTATTCCAGGACAATAGGATCACTCGGTGGAAGATAAGGGCACATGATCAGCAGGATATTTTCATAGAACTTCTTGAGATTTTTTTTTTGAAGAATGCCCCTGCACGAGTCTTCCAAGCTCCAAAATACATCTTAAAAATAACATGAAATGCTAGGCACAAATGTCCTAGTGATGGTCTACTGAATTGAAAAAGCCACTAATGTCCAATCTATCTTAAAAACTACATTTAGCCAATGTAAATTAAACAGAAACAGAATTGTACCTGATCTGACCTCACCCAATCCTGAGTGTCAGCGGTAAATATTTGTCCAGACAAGTTGAGGGGGTCAAGGGTCAGGATGTGGGGGTTTGGGAGAGATTCAGGGTCTCCCCAATCAGCAGTGTCTCGCAGCTACAGGTCCCAGCTCAGGGTAATATACCTGGAGGGGCAAAAAGAACTCTAATTTTGTTCTAATCCTCAGCTGAGTATGGGTGTATGGGTGTGTGCACAGAAGGGATCATACTGTCTATTTGTGAATATGGAAAAAGAAATTTCTGAACGAATCTGGGTGAAATGTGGTGAAAAGATGTCTGACTTGGCAGCTAAGGGTAGCGGTGGGTGCTAGTGCTATTCTATCGGTACGGTATCCGCTAGCATAACATCTACGTGTAACAGCTGCATAGCCTTGGGTTTCAGAGGTTCTAGTCTATCCACATGTGCAGATATTTATACTGAAAAGGTAAACACAGACTTATTCAGCTTATAAATCCAGATTTTCAAAAAAGGCTGCCAGATATCAACAATATGCGGCCTTGACCAAAAATCAGCAATAAATTGATTATTGTAATTTTTAAAATTGTAAACTATATACATACACATACACATACATTGACCTCCATAATGTTCGTGACAAAGACATTGTTTCTTGATTTAGTTCTGGACCTGACAATTTTAGCTTTGTAATCAAACAATTATTGCAGATGCGGTTTTTATTAAAAGGTATTTTTAATACATTTTGGTTTCACCACAGAGAAATCACTGAACTTTTTATACATAGTCCCCCTATTTCAGGGCACCATAATGTTTGGGACAAATCGCTTCCCAGGTGTTTTTGATTGGTGAAGTTTGTTCAACTGCTTCCTTAGTGCAGGTACAAGAGAGCTTTCAGTATCTAATCTTGATTCTAGGCCTTTGGAGTCTGTTACTACTGTTCTACAACATAAGGACCAAAGCTGTCCAATGAAAGCCAAGGATGTCATTATGAGACATAGGCTAAACCTTAGGCTTACCAAAATCAACAGTTTTACAACATAATTTTAAAAAAGAGAGAGCGGATGGTTGGCCAAGAAAGACCTATACAGTTGATGACGGAAGAATTCTCAAGAAAAACCCTCCAACGCCACTCCAACAGATAATAAATACTTTTCAGGAGGTGCACCGACTGTCTATAGACTTGACTTGACAGAAATACAGAGGCTATGCTGCAAGATGCAAAACACTAGTCAGTTCCAAAAACAGGATGGCCAGGTTCCAGTTTGGAAAGAAGTACCTAAAAGAGCTTGCAGAGTTCTGGAAAAAGGTTGTGTGGACAGATGAGACCAAGATTCATTTCTATCACAGTGATGGCAAGAGAAAAGTCCAAAAGGAACTGGCCAAGACCCAATACACCTCCCCTCATCAGTGAAACATGGTAGTGAGGGGTGTTATGGTCATGGTGTTATGACTGCCACAGGTACTGACTCACTTGTCTTCATTGATAATGTAACTGTTGATAGCAGCATCAGAATGAATTCTGAAGTGTACAGAAGCATCTCATCTGCTCAAGTTCAACCAAATGCTTCTAAACTCATCAGACGGCATTTAATCCTACAGCAAGACAATGATCCCTAATATACTGCTAAAGCAATAAAGGAGTTTTTCAAAGCCAAAAACTGGAAAATTCTTGACTGACCAAGTCATTCACTCAAATTGAATCCAATTGAACATGCATTTTTTATGCTGAAGAGAAAACTTAAGACAACTAGCTCCCAAAACAAGCAGGAGCTGAAGATGGCTACAGTGCAGGCCTGAGAAGATACTCGGCACCTGGTAACATCTCTGGGTCACAGAATTCAAGCAGTTATAGCATGAAAAGCATATGCAACAAAGTAATAAACAAAACTAATTTCATTTCCATAACATTAATATGTCTCAAAAATGATGGTGGATTGAAATTGGGGGAGTACATCGAAAAAGTGCAATAATTTCTACAAGGTGCAACCAAAGTGTATAAAAATATCTTGAAATAAAAGCTGAAAATGGGCATTTTACCAAATGTGAATTGTTTGATTATAAATCTAAATTGTGAAGTACAGAAAAAAAATCTCTGTCCCACACATTCTGGAGCTCTCTCTCTCTCTCTCTCTCTATATATATATATGTGTATGTGTGTGTGTGTGTGTGTGTGTATGAAACGGCATTTAAAGAGAAAAGGGTTTCATTAAATGTACAACTAAGTGACAGAAGTTGTTGTTTCTTTACAATGTACAGCGTAGAGCTCATTCAGTTAAAGCTTAGAAGCTCTATTTTATGCCACCTCTGGTGTTGGCCCATGTGTCAGTGATGTCATGCTCCAGGTGTGGCCTCTGCATGCTCCGCTTCTCCCCATGTTTACATCTCTCCGGCCTGTTCATCCATGATGGTGGACCCTCACCCCCCGTCTGTCTGTCTGTCTGTCTCTGAGAGACGTCTGAAATCTGTGCTGACGACGCTGATGTTTGCAATGCTGAGCTGTGATCCGGCCACATGTACATGAAGCAGGACTGAGGGGAGGAGGGGAGGAGGGGGGAGGGGGGGGGTTGGGGGAGAAAGCAAGAGGGAGGGAGGTGCATCATGCTTATTTCAGTTCAAGCAGCAAGTTTAAAATGTGAATTGTTTTCTTTTGTTGTTTTTTTTTTCTCCTAAAAGGCCGGGTGGTGGCGCAGGGCAGAAGTTGGGAAAGGAGGGAGGGAAGAGGGAGCAAATTGGAGGAGGGATTGTTTTTTTTTTTCTCAAGGAAAATCTGGAACCTATAAACTCCAGACTTGTAACTTCTGTAAAAACTTCAGTCAGGCTCCTGCTGATTGGCTGAGGCGAGTGCTTCTGCCCCACTTTCCACCAATCGCCGACCCTCTCCACTTCCTCCTCAGCCAGGTCGGGCCATGCCCCCACAACACAAGCTCAGCCAATCGGAGATGGAGACCGGTTCAGGACTCCCAGAACCCTTCCCACTGGTGTTATAAGAGTGACTGAAGGGAAGCTTCAGAGACCAGATGCTGGTGGCGGTAGACCTGCTTTAACATGGCAGCGTGAAACACACAGACATGAGAAACACATGCGTTTTCATGGATGGACACTGCAAGCCTTTTTTGGCTTAATCCACACGTGGATTTCCAGCTTTAAATGCCAGGTTTGAGAGCATACCTCTGCATGCTCGCGTCGTGTGGCGGGGGGTCAGTCCAGGAGACGCAACGAGAATCGGAGAGACCGCGCGACGCAGGAGCGAAATAACAGTGAGAGGAGAGACAGAAACGGAGGGAAAAGCGCTGCGAGGGAGAGATAGAAACAGAAAGCGTGCGGAAGAGGAGAGAGAGGAGTGCCCAGGAGGGACGTGGTGATGAGGGAGGAGCTATCGGGCACAGAGTCCCCTGAGGGGGGTCTGGGGGCCAGCGAGGAGGAGCTGGAGCGCGGGCCGAAGGCGGGCAGCGCTCCTGCGGGCGGCGGCGGGCGCAAGCGGGTGTCATACCCCAAGAAGGAGGAGGGGGGCGGAGGGGGCAGGGAGAAGGGGGCAGGCAGCCCCCTCAGCACCACGCCCTCGGTCCCCAAGAAGCCCAAGAAGAGCCCGCCGGCAGGGGGGTCGCTGGTTGCCATGGCGACCGCCCCAGCCTCGAACGCGCCCCTGGAGGACCTGCACACGCAGCGGGTGATCGCCAACGTGCGGGAGCGCCAGCGCACGCAGTCGCTGAACGACGCCTTCGCCTCGCTGCGCAAGATCATCCCCACCCTGCCCTCGGACAAGCTGAGCAAGATCCAGATCCTCAAGCTGGCCTCGCGCTACATCGACTTCCTGTACCAGGTGCTGCAGAGCGACGAGATGGACAGCAAGCTGGCCAGCTGCAACTACCTGGCGCACGAGAGACTCAGCTACGCCTTCTCAGTCTGGAGGATGGAGGGGGCCTGGTCAATGTCTGCTACCCACTGAACCCCATCCCTTTCCCCTTCCCCCTGCCCCCACCGGCTAACCCCCACCCATTCTCTCCTCACCCCTACCCCCACCCACTAACCCCCACCCATTCTCTCTTCACCCCTACCTCCACCCACTAACCCCCACCAATTCTACCTTCACCCCTACCCCCCACCCACTAACCCCCACCAATTCTACCTTCACCCCTACCCCCCACCCACTAACCCCCACCAATTCTACCTTCACCCCTACCCCCCACCCACTAACCCCCACCAATTCTACCTTCACCCCTACCCCCACCTATTCTAACCCCACCAACTAACCCCGCCTCCCCACCCTCACCTCTACCCATTAGCGCTCCTCCTAACCTTCTCCACCCACCCCTGCTTCTGACCCAGTGAACCCCACCACAAACCCCAGCCTAACCTCCACAGCTGCACATCTCCAGGTATTTACACCTGATTACATAACATCTCTTTCCCCACAAGGCCGCATTTCACAAAAAAATAAATAAATAAATGCCCATGGCACATATCTCATGTATAATATGCATTGCACCCCAGTTATCTTCATATTCATGTTATTATATAGGTTCTTACTGATATTTATGAAATCAACAAGTTGTTGCAGTGGAAAGGAAACTTTTGGAAATGTACATTAAGATCAATGGGAATCAGTCAGTTAGCAAACTGCTAAAGTTTCATTAATGTAACGTAATTGTGGTGATTTTAACCATGAGCGCTGGTGCATTTCTCTCTGATGGGATTCTGAGAAGGGCAGCTCTGGTGAGATTCAGTGGGCCTTTTGCTAAACCTGACAGTGCTCAGAAACGGGTTAAATAAGCACAGGATGACTGGGGGAATTTTGCTATGAATAATTTTGTTATGAGTAATACTCATTTGATCATGTGATTTGAATTTCGTATAGCTTTTTTTTTTTTATTTCTTGGCTTGACATCCTCTCCAGCAAGCTTACTAATATTGACAGGCAGTGTACTGCTGTCATCCTAGTCAGACTTTTTTATTTTTTATTTTTTCTATCAAGAATAAATATCACGGAAATAATTTAATTATTAATTAATTGATCCTGTTGGTCCTACTTCCGAGGACATGATTGCTAGAGACAAATTTAATCCATGCCATAATTACTGTACAGTATGTACTGCAATAGACAAGACTTAAACTGACCATTAATCTTAATCTCTTAACCTCAGGCAGTGTCAGTATAAGCAACAGACCACAGTTGTGCCAGAGATGTCACCTATGTTTAAATGATCTAAAAACTGACTTGGGAACAGCACTTCTACAGATGACAGGACAGTGACATTATCTTACAGGCAGACTGGAGGACAGATTGGATACACAGGGCCAAAGAAACTCACATTGCACAGGTCAACATTACACAAACAATCTAACATTCTTTTATGCTTATAAAAAATAAAATACAGTAAACAGAAGTGTGGTTGAAACTGGTTAATGCGATCTGAGGACAGTTTGTACATTTCTTATTATTTGGTCATTCACTTACTCTGAATGACACAACACAAAGCAGTCATGACATGTCATGACACACAGTGCATGTCATCAAAAATGCGTAGTGCATGTCATATGTCACACATAGCGCATAAGGCACATGGAGCATGTCATGACCCACAGTACATGTTTTTAGACAAAAATTGTATGCCATAAGACAAGCATAGTATGTCATAATATGTACAATGCATGTAGGTAAGATGCTTTATATACACATCAATACACATAAAACATCATTCATGTCATTAGACATATACTGTAGTGCATGCCATAACATACATAGTATATGTATAAGAGAGAAAAAACAACGCCATGTTAATGAGTAGGAATAATCGTGACTGGAATTTAATCCTAGTGAAATTCTTAACTTCAAACATTTATGTTGTGCCAACAGAAAGGATTTTTTAAGCATAAAAAATAGCACAGGCAATTTGTATGGTTTCATTTGTCTGTTTTTGTGAGTTTATTTTGAAATCATAGACAGCTCACTTTCAGACCAGTTAGACAAACCCAGGATAGACTATTTGTTGTTTGTGTAGCGTGACAAGGGGGACACACTGCATTAAAAAAAAAAACCATCCTCACCACAGATCACTTGAAAACAGCCCAACAATGTCAATGATGTCATTAGATTGTTAAATCTTAAAAGGAGGCATTTGTAAAGTGATATGTTTTGTAACAATAACACAAATTCTGAAATCAGGCAGGAGACATTAGTTGTGGGGTTGTTTTGAACGAAAAGGGCTTTGTCCCAGATTAGTGTTGATATTTAGTGTAATATGCAATTCAGTTTATCCTGTCTGGAACAGAATCAAGGATTAGGTGCCTTATAGTGCCTGTGGAATTAATGTGAATTGAAATTTGTCATTTATTTTCAGTTGTTCTGTTCTGCTCCTGCCCTCTGTGGAAAATCCATCAGAAAGGAAACACGTTTATTAAACAGAGTTGTGTTTAATGAATATAATGTTATGATTTTATTATGTAATGAAGTAAAACTTTTGGAGTAATAATTAGTATAAATGAGATGTTTAAATATTAATCTGTATCCAGTTTGATCTACATCTGAAGTCATCCACATTGGCTTTCTATTTAACATGTAGAACTGTAATCACATTAAAAAATATTAATGAAGTATTATTGATGGGCAGCTGCTGGCTGGATGGACTGAGTTGAATTTATGAATAATGAAATCCAGATGCAGACAAAAATGTAAAAAAAAAAAAAAAAAAGAACCTCAAAAAGCTTGTGCCTCGTGGAACTTTTTTTTGGTAGTTGCTGAAATCCTGTACGGCTGTTCTTTTTCTCTCCTTTAATCTTCACTGTGGAAAACCGCATTATTAAAACTACTTCTGCTTTTATTCTCCATTTTTCATGCAGCCAGTCATTTTCCTCATACTTGTGGTTCTCCTTTAAGTAATGACGATTATTTATAATAATAATAACAACAACAACAACAAAAACTCTAGTTGTGATTGATTTTTTACTTTTTTGTTCAGCCTGTTTTATATTCAACATCAAACACCAGTTTCTAAATAAGCTGAAGAACATGTACAGGTTTATTTTGTTGAAACAATGTGTTCTTTGCAGTTCTATTTTTGCGTTGTAAGTGCTTTGTGAGAATGAAAGCTGTTCTTCCTATGTTTGGATGTTCCAGAAACGAACGAGGTGCTTCCTGAGTTTCACTGTCCCGAATCAATTGGCTCGTGGGTGCAGCCTCTCTCGTTAGCTCGGCCACGTGTTTGCGGTTCTCTGTTTGAAGTCGCACGTTCGCTCGCTTTGTGCTTAACCCAGAAAAAGGCCAGACGACAGTGTTATTGAACAAACCGCAAGGAGCAATATTTTCCGCGTTAACGAAGCAATTAAAAAAGTACTCAGTCAGCACAGCGTATCCTTGTGTTCTGGCGCGTTTTTAATGTTTTAATTTTTGCCGAGGGCCTTCAGGATGCCATTCACGGCTATGATTCCCCAATTAAAAGAACGAGCAGAGTATAGGAATCTGATACGTAAAAAATAAATAAATAATAAATAAAAAAATTCTGAGAGCCGACAATCTTGTAAAACTTGATATACTTTGCCATTCCTTCCCAAAGACACACAGAAGTACTCTCTGAAAATCATGATGCGATTTAGCAAGCCAGCCCAGGAGCGGGGTCTGTTGATATGCATTCTGAACGTGACCCTATAGATACAGCCAGTATAAGAGGCCAGATCGCATATCTAAAAAAAGAAAGAAAAAAGGAGAAGTTGAGAAAAGGAGAGAGCAGAAAAAAACTTCAGTCCTGCGGCCTCCTGCTGGGTCCTGTCCACAGGATCTCCAACACCGTGTGGAGCAATCAGAGCTGGCAGCCCCAGACAGCAAGGAACCATTAGATTAGAAACAGGTGTGAGGCATCAGGTAGGGGTGTGTGTGTGTGTGTGTAACTGTACGTGTGTGCGGGTGTGTCACTGTGTGTGTGTGTGTGTGTGTGTGTGTGTGTATGCGTGTGTCCATCCTCTCCGTAACTCCCCTCTGTACCCTTCTTCAGCTATGTCCTCCTTTGCTAAGGTGATGAGATTTGTACCTTCTCTCAGACTGTCATCTCTCCAGTGATGAGATTTTTACCTTCTCTCAGACTGTCATCTCTCCCGTGTGACTTGTTGATACAGTTGCTGTGCGCACACGAAAAAAAAAAATGAGAAGAGGTTAAAACTATGAGGTGGGAAAAACAGAGAGGGAGAAAAAAAATGGGAGGATGAAGAGAGGTAAAATGATGCAAGACATGAATAAAAGAGGTGCGGGTTGCATCTCTGCTGGCTACAGAGTTCTCCCCTCTCAACCTGAGAGAGCGGAACTGGTGGAGGAGAGTCGCTGATGGAAACAGCGCTTTCTGGAGGGAGAGACCAGAGGCCATTTTTGAATTATTCTGACTATTCTGAACTGAACTTTTCATGTACACTAGCTGTTCTCAGGGCTGGTACACGTATGCAAATGGAGGATAAAGTCCATTTAGCTACAGGACTAATTACGTGGGACCATTACAGTAAGAGTGTAGGTCAAATGATGGAGCCAACATTTCTTGTATTCATTAATGCATGAACTTATTCTGTTGGATATTTTGCTCAAGTGGTTTATTGCGCTGAAGAAAACAACGGCATGTCTTGGGCTGACATTAGAACCCGCAACCTCCTGTACGCAAAAACGAAATTCACGCAGCCAATCTCCACTGCGGCCGCCACGTCAGGCCCCAATATCCGCAAAGGGCGCTGCACACAGTTGGTAACAGTGTGTGTGATTTATTCCGCCTAGGCTGCAATGTTTAAAAAAACCCCCCAAAAGAACGAAACAACTTTTTAACGCCTGGCAGGGATGCAACATTGTTCAACGTACCTATCGAACCGATCATCACAGCTTGCTTTCAGCTCCACGGTCTGTCAGCAGTCTTCCACGGCTGTGTGTATTTTTAGGTCATTCGCTCGCTGCCACGGGATACAGGGATGTAAAAAAAAAAAAACAATGTTGGTTTTGACACGTACACAGCACCGCGTTCCAAAATAAACCCATAAACACCGAGACGGTTTTACGTCCACATCAAATGTGCCTCAGATGTGCGATAGGCTGCAGGTGCAGAACCACTACTGTTCTGCTATCTAATGGGAAACTATCTTTTCACGTGTATGTGAGTCAACAACATGTTGAAAACAATTTCATATGAATAAAATAATATTTTATAATAAAAATAAAAACAAATCGTTCCATAAACGTAATTAATCATGACATGCTTGAATCCTGAAATGCTGTCTGTTACTATTTTCTCCTGTTCAAATAGTCCAAGGCTTCACTAATATTTGTGACAATTCTTTTGTGTCTGTTATTGAGTGTCACTACAGGTGTTTATTTTAGATACTTCAGATATCTAAATTCTTGCTGTTAATTAAACATTAACAGTAATTCTTCTCCAAAGGACTTCATAATTATGACAATGCCAGCTTTGCTGGCATGATCTGAATATCTAAATTTTTTGCTCATTTTTATTTAATTAACGGGATATATGTAAAAACACATAAAACCATGATGAAGGATTATTTCAGCTCTTATCTCCATAAAGAAATGGAATGCTATGAAGACAGTTTTATCTGAAAGAAAAAGGATCAAAACTTCATCAGAGTGAACTTCAGCGAACCTGGGGGTCAGAATGTACCAGAAAGTACTGTGCTATTACCTAATCTGACATAAACAGTGCAGATTGCTGTCAGATTGGAGAAAAGAATCATCCCCACACTGGAAACATAAAGATACCTCTAAATACCCCAATTTTATCCCTAAATACCCCTAACACTATTTTAATTATTAAGGTTACATGCTAATATTTAATTTGTATTTATTACACAAACTGGATTATCTCTATAAAAATGGCAAGCAGTTGTGCTTTTGAACATGGCTGACGAGAAAGAAATTCTTACAAGTCCTGAGGAGCCACATTTGAGGTGGAGGTTTAAATACTTGCCAACATGCCCTTTTTTCTTTGTGTCTGCAGAGGAGAGGCCCCCTAATTTTACCCTGATACGTTTCAAAACAGGTCGGCAGGCAGGAATAATCTATCAGCGATAATAAGGGGGATTACTCCAGCCTGTGTTTGTTTTGCGATCGGCACGCCGTGTCTCCTGGTGTGGAGCGGGCCCCGGTGCGTTTCCTGTGTCCGTCCCAGAGCAGCGGGGAAGGGCCCCCTGGCGCTTTGAAGTCCCTCCAGGCGAATGCGTGTAATTGCCGGCCCTACAGGTGTGCGTGTCCGGGGGCCCTACAGGTGTGCGTGTGCGGGGGCCCTACAGGTGTGCGTGTGCGGGGGCCCCCCAGGGGCCACTCCCCCCAGCCCCTCTCATTAAAGCCAGAGCTGTCAGATCAGCCTGATGCTGTCCTGAGCCTGACAAAAACTATTTCCACATTTTCATTTTATGTTTCAGTCACGACTGGATCACGGCTTTTAGAAAGCGCTTAGACGACTCTGACACATTAACCTTACTTTGGCAGATTGACTTTTAACTTTTGAGTTAAGCGCAATCAGTTTTATATTGAGCGCGTGTGCGTTCTCCTGTAAACTTTCACGTGGACCATTCTTGCTGCAGTGAGAATCTCTGTACCGAGCTGTTCTTTAACTGACAAAAAACAGAATACTGACAGAGAGATTTTGTGTGCTCTGTGTTTTGGGAGGCTGTGTGCTGTGTGTGTGAGTGAGTGTGTGTGTGTGCTGTGATTCTGTGTGTGTGAGAGTGCTGTGTGTTCTGTGATTCAGTGTGAGTGTTTTGTGATTTACTGTGCAAGTGTGTGTTGTGATGTAGTGTGTGAGAGAGTGGTGTGTGTTCTGTGATTCAGTGTGTGAGAGAGTGGTGTGTGTTCTGTGATTCAGTGTGTGAGTGTGTTTTGTGATTTACTGTTCAAGTTTGTGCTGTGGTGTAGTGTGCGAGTGTGTGTGGGTTGGGCAGAGTTTGAGGAAAAGGAACAAGTGTCATTTAATGCCTATGCTGACAGGCACTCAACTGGCAGGGTAACATGAATTACTGTGTGTGTTTGTGTGTGTGTGTGCGTGTGTGTGTGCGCATAAATAGTGTTTATAAAGACACAAGTACATTTCGGGGTTCTACTGTGGTGCTTTCCCCGATATTAATACAGCATTAAGAGTGCTATTCGCTACCACTCTTAATACAGCATTAACAGTGCTATTCGCTATCTGCTGAGTAAAGCTGCTGAACACAGCAAAAAGAAGAAGAAACATGAAATATTTGTTTTCTTTTTCTCATAAATAGTCACGGTTAATACTAGCCGCCATGAAATAATAATGAAAAAATCTATTAAAAGCATAACACTCAGGCGTCCATGAACATGCCTTCATGGTGGTGCCTGGGCAGCCAACACCGATGCCAACAAAAGTAGGAAAGTTTGAGAGATCTTCTATTCTTCAACAAAGTACACAGTTTAGACGAGCATGGAAATGTAGCATAGCTTTACAGCCACAGGCAGACACCCTTTATCGTACAGTTTAATCAGTAACGCACGCGCAGAAATGTGTTTAACTCAATGTTCTTGTGTCTATCAGCGCACTGTCAGTTTTAGAGAATATCATTGGCCTGCTTTGGGAGGCACGGGCCCTCCTGGAAACCTTACAGAAGTGCATTTTTGGGTTGTTTTTGCAAAGCACTCAGTCTGTTATAGAGCTAATTGTACTCAGTCTACTTCTTTATCTAATAAAACAAATTGTCATTAGACTGAATCGTCATCATTGAGAATAATTTGCCTTGTCAGGCAGCGCTTTGTAGCGTTTTTAATAAAATAAATGGCCCACTAGAACGAAGATAAAGATGCACAACATGGGCCAGCTGGAGACCATTCTGATTGGCCCATCCTCTTCATTTCAGTTCAGGTCATTTATATTTGTTTCATGCTTTGTTTTTTTTAAAGAGACTGCCACAAAGACACTGGGAAAATAGGAAAAGTTAGGGGGGAAAATAGGATTTTGGGAAATTAGGAATGCCCAAATCCCCCAAAAAAGTAGCAAGTGAGGAAAGAATCTTCCCAGTGGGAAGAAAAACAATTCTGTTAATCAGCTGTACCTCTAAGCATGCAAGCAGACCTCCTCATTCACTTCAGGCAAAACTCTCCTCTACTCTCACCTTCTGTTATGAAAGGAAGTAGTTTGAATAAGTGGGGTTGATACACCTCAGAAAAATGATCGCCTGTAAGCTTCACTTTGACAAATGCACCCAGATGTTCTAGAAACCCCATCTAGTAAGTCGTACTTTCAAAGGAAACCTGCTTTTGCTCACGTGGATCACGCTCTTACACACTTGCATCAGTTGCTGGAACACTCTTATCATTTAACAGGATAATGCAGAAGCCATTTTTATTAATTTAACTTCATTCAGAAATTAAAGCATTGCCTTAGACTTAGCGGCTGTGTGTTTTTGATTGTGAGCTGGTTGCGTAGCAGAGGTGGGAGTTGTGCTGTGTGTTGGTGTCGAGGTGTTGTGAGTTGTGCTGTGTGTTGGTATAGCACTGTTGTGAATTGTGTTATGCATTGCTGTAGAGCTGTAATAGAGCTGTGCTTTTGTGCTGGGATTGTAATGGCATTGCTGTGGTGTGAGTGGTGCTGCAGAGCTCTATATACTGACTAGTGTAGCAGAGTTGTGAGTCACTGGGAAAAACTGTGGCCCAGTGTAGATTCCTGTTGCTTTGTTGTGTATCAGTGTTGGAGGTCATGTTGTAGAACTAATGTGTCTTATACAGTTGTGTAACACTTTTGTCTGATGTTGTATAGTTTAACGCTGCTGTGTGATGTTATATAGTTGTGTATTTGTGTAGCATGGCTGTGAGGTGTATAGTTTTACAGCACTGTTGTGCGATGTATAATGGTGTAGCACTTATGTGCAATCTACAGTTGTGGAGCATTTACGCGTGAGGTATAGTTTAGCACTGCTCTGTGAGTTGCGTAGCGCTGTAGTGCCTTGTCAAGTGCGTGTGCGTACAGCGCCATTTGATATGAAGATTCCTGCACATTCGGCCCGCTGAAGCAGCTCCTGCTCAGCACAAGTGAAAACAAGCCATTCCTGCCAATTTGTGCATTATGGTGTAATTACATCCATCTGATGTCTGAGAGCCCACACATACTAACCGAGCTCTTTCTCCTGGCATGGAAAAGACAGGCTGTAATTAGTGAGAGGGAGGGTGTGTGTGTGTGTGTGTGTGTGTGAGAGAGAGAGATATCCAACTGAGGTATTTGCTTGTTAAACAAGAAAAAAAAGTTAGGAAATGTGTTCCTTTTTTCTTGATGTAAGGTTTGTTTCTTGTTCAGTTTGTTTTCGTTTTGTTCAATTCACAATCTGTTGCCAGTTTCCTGCCTGAGAGGCACTCACACACACGCACGCACACACACACGCACGCACACACACGCACGCGGTACAGTTTATCCATCCAGTTTTATAAATGTGTTTAATAAAGTGCACAGGTCCTTCCTGTTGCTATATTTTCTTTCAACAGACTGAACAGCTGATATGAGGTCACTTTTCAAGTGGAGGATTTTCTCTCTGAAGCTCTCACTTCCCACTCAACAAACTCTTATGTTTACCCCTGGAGAGGAGAGAGTCAAGTAGGAGAGGTAGACCTTTAAAGGGAGCAGCGTGTCTGGGCTGCGTACCAGATTTCCTCTGAGAAGTGTATACTCACGATACCTGACAGCATCAGATACAGATCGGCCAGGAAAAAGTCAAAGTTGCAGTGCTCTACTTCATTATCCTTTAGCCCAGCATGCTCATTTGCCCTCCAACAACTGTACCTGAACATATGAATTGTGTAGGTTATTTTTTTTTTACCCCAGACTAATACATTTTTCCTCTTCTCTCCCTTCCCCACTCCGTATCTGCCCTGTCCCCCCCCCCCCCCAACTCCCAACTCCCAACGGACAGTATCGAGGGACACATCTCCACGCTGTCGCGGAGCCGTTCAAACGGGACAGGCAGGAAGCACATCACCGTTCACATGTGCTGCCGAGGACGCCCAGAAGAGTGTGCGTTCTACAGAGAAAAACGTCAGGGGACAGGACGGTGAAACACATCGCGTGTAAGGAGGGGGTCCGTCCCAAATCTGCCCCTCGACAGTGACTCCTGACAGGGCCAAGCCAAGACAGCGGAGCGAAAGTGGTGCGCCTCCACCCTAAAGAAACTCTCCTCTCAGAGAGGCCTTCCAGAAACTTAGTCCCCCCCCCCCCCCCCTCCTCTGCGCTGTGTGGACTGCCCTTCAAATACCACTGCCATGAAATCAGCTCAGAAACTGGACCTTGGAGGCGATGAAGACTCAAATGCTGTATTTCACTGACGATTGTTTACAAATGCGCTTCGGGAGATGAGGGTGTGCTAATGCTATTGTGCTAGCAATGCTAACAATGCTACCTGCTAAGAAACCGGCGCCACCAGTAGCCTATCTTTAGGAGTCTGCAAAGTAAAGCAGTCGTAGGAAATCCGTACGCGTTAGGATCATGCTGGAATTAAGTATTGCTTTTAAAATTCACATTTCTTTAATATTGTGTGGATTAACGTATACAGATATTGCAAAGTAAAACTAAAAAAAGGACTGATATATGCGACTTTTGCAAAGTCACACAATAATCATGATGCTGCAAATAAAGATCTTATGCTGGACTTTGGTTGGAGTCCTTTACTGATAAGCCAGTGGCTATTTTCCATTTGAGGGAATTTATTTCAATTCAGAATGTCAAGGCACAATCTAAATTTACCAAAGAGAAACAGCCACTTAGCTTCGGAGAGCTAGTTGTCTTTGTGAAAAGGCTAATTTGGGTAAATTCTATATAACCAGTCTGAACATACACTATGCCTAATGTGAACATTTGGAGCTTGCACACAAATTGCACCATTTTTACTTTAAAAGAGATGAATTTAAGTTTTTGCTAACCACAGAATGTGGAGCTTGCTTAATTCAGGTGATTCCCCCAAACAAATTTATTGGAAATGACCTGATTTTTACTGAGTGTTCTTGTACACAGCCAGACAAAAACATTTTGAACACTCCATTCAAGGTACATTTTTATTTTAATAGAAAAACAGCTAATATACTTTGTGTGTGATATACTGAGTGTGTGTGTGTGTGTGCATATATATATATATATATATATATATAATTATTATTATTATTTTTTTTTTTTACGAGGTTCTGTTGAGTATTTTTCGAAGAAGTAAGCTAGAATGAAGCATTAGTTATATATGTTACGGCTAGACATTGTACTGTGGAGCCCGGTTACATTGAGCTATAAATACATGACTCATTCATGGCGTTGCTGAGGATCAATGGTTTCTGAATGACTCTGCCTGAGTCAGTGGGATTTGCCGGTGCTGATGAACTGACCTCTGTGCAGCAGGGACAGTATTCATTCAGCGCGGCCTTGAGTCAACACTCGCTTCCGTTTCCCGTCCTTCTCCGTCAGCTCTACCCAAGCACATTCGGCAGTTCCGCTTCCTATAAAACCATCAAACAGACTTTTGTTTGTATAGTGAATTTTTACAAGAATTGATTGACAATGTGCTTCACAGCATATCCAGCCTAAGCCCACACTAAAGCGAGTCAAAGGTGATAGTGGCAAAGGAAAGCATCGATAGGTGCAGCCCATCCTCCTCCGGGCCACTTGGCGTGTGGATTCATACAAGTCAGCTTTCAGTCCATCAGATCAGTTCAGAACTGTATGCAATGAGTGATCATGCCTCTGCAGACTGCTACACTGCAGGATATTTACCTGCTGGCTTGCCTGTGCTCCACCATCACTATTTTATACAGGAAATTAAATTAAAGAATGCGATGGAATCAAAGCATACCTGCTGCTCCCCCCGGCTCCCACCATGAGCAGAATCACTGTACCTGATAATACACAATGAGCAGGAGAGCCCCCAACAAGGGGGGCAATTTCGTGACATACAGTACCACCGAGAGGCCCATAGTCAAACTGCATCACACTCTGTACAGATTCACTCACACAGTATTTAGATTAATATGCTAGCATGTTCAGATTTATAAAATGATCTGAAGAAAAAAAAAAACTGAAGTTTACTTCTTTGGCTTCTTATGTTTAATTTAACAATGTGGAGAGACCAAAAAATAATTTTAAGCTCCTCCTTACGGTTCTGCTCCCCAGCCCATTTCCACCACAGAAACCAAACTGGAAACAGCGCCGTTCCCCCTTTACCTCATCAATGCCTGACCAGCGCTACTGCCCCTTCACAGCAGCCACACAGCACAAGATCACACAAGCCTTCGGAAAAGAGCTGGATGTTCCCAAGATCCTTCAAAACTACCCTTTGGAAAACTACCATGCCGGGTTTCACTAAAGCAGTCGTCCCTTCTAACAAACAAGTGCTTGTTTGCAGCTGTAGCATTTGAATGCTAGTCATAAATTGTTTATAATTCTTTGTTCCCCGTTTTGGAATGCAGAATCACATTTGTCCCATCGCTGCCACATCCTCTATCAATTCCGGAGGTCGCAGAACTTCAAGGCACTTCAGAATCCTATAATTATATTGATAAATTATCTTTTCAAATATGCCAAAGCAGCCAATGTTACCATTAAGAACAAATATGAGATCTTGAAATGGAAATGGCCATAAAGTTTTAAAGCATTTTCATTTAGAGTTCACCCGGTTCATTGGCTAACACAGTACTACATGACTTGATGAATAAAACGGTTTTTAAATAACTGGGCTGTAATTCAGCTGTAGTGCGCAATACTCATGTACAATTTCGTTAAGGCACTTAGCATTCAATGAATATCCGGTGGTGAAAATTGATATTTCAAATTCATTTTAAGCTGTGTTGTAACCATAAAATAAATAAACCAGATTGAATGACATGCCTGCCATTACAAGCTCCCTCTGTACCAGCCCTCGTACTGGCCTCCCTGCTCATAATCCTGCCCAGCCTGTGCTCTGGAAGATTAATATGCTTCTTCTGCATTTCATATACTGATTTCTTTCTGTGTGTTTGTTTTTACTTTAGGATTACCATGTAACACAGTGCTGTCACACTCCAGTCCTGAAGGGACACAGGCAGGCTTTGGAGAGCTTCAGCATGCAAATTAATTTGCCATTGATAAAAGAATATTCACAAACTGTGCTTCTGAGGACTTACTTGGCTGCCGATTTATAGAAAACTACAGAAACTGGCAGACTGGTCCTCCAAAACCTGAATATACTAAATATTTACCAGATCAGGAAAAAGGCCAATCAGGGGCCCCAGTGGAAAGTTTACAGGTGGACTTACCCAATCAGTAACCCATTGAGAGGCGTATCCAAAGACTTTCACATGCCCAGGTGGCTTTGGAGAGAACAGTATACCACAGCAACATGCACTGAGACACTGGCGACCCAATACAAAGTGTAACACCAACAAAATGTGCAGCATTACAAATCATCAATACATATAACACACCCCCCCCTCCTCCCAAGTGTAGACACACAGGCCTTTACCACAGGACACCAGGCCAACATGTGCTGACACACCAAGGAACCTACCTGAGCCTGAGGAATGGTCTTTGTGCGATTCCAGCCCGGCTGGTGTTCAGTGATCTTGGATGCAGCAGGAGAGGTGAACGATGGACTGACAGTGCTGCCCCCCCCCCTCCCCCTCCCCCCTCCCCCCTCTCCTACCCACCGGGGTGTCAGGCTGAAGGGTCCCACTGTAACCCAGACATCCTTAATTACATAATTAGGTCTGCTTTCTGCTGAGCCTGGCCCGAGACACACTTAATTGCAAATAAGGCGTTTTTTTAACCCCCTTTTTTCATGATGAAGGCTTTTAAATATTTATTGGTTGCTTGGATGGAAGGGCTGAGAGAGCACTGGATGCCAGACATGCCTTCCCAGTGTGTGGTTCCTTCAGTTTAAAACTGTTGGGGGGAGGGGGGGGGGGGTGTTGTGTGTGGGTTCGAGACTCACACTGCGTATACAGCTCCTTTATGGAGCTTCATCAGGGGTTGAGGTGTTCAGACATGGGACGGAAATCGAATTAATGGACCCAATTAATTAAATTTCTGGTTTTAAAAAAATGGAACCAATCCAAATTCAGATGGCCACCATGTTAATCTTTAAACGGCAGACTGTGATTCCGTCACACTCAGATTAGCAAGTCAATCTATCATTTTACTGACATCTCAAGCTTTGGATACACAACTTAGTCTTGAGCTGATGGAAAACTGCAATCAGATTTTATAGCATCCAGCCAATTCATTAAATTGTTATTAACCTATCGACATGGATCATAACCTGAATCTGCATCTAATCAGTTCTTAACTGCTAACATATGTAAATGTTTCCTATCCCTTACTGACCTGACCACATCTCGCCTTGATGTCTTGCGATCCAGAGCGGTTTTCAGCATAACGTGTTCAGAACACAATCAGTAGAAAACACATTCAAATGCAGCACACATTTAGGGTCAACCAGAAAGTTTTCCCTTTTAATAAAGAAGAGAGGAGAAAAACAGTACAAAATAGACATTCTTGCCTGTACATACAGAAGAAACAAATTTAAATCAAAATAAACAATGCCATGGCAAAGAAGGTAAAACAGATTCAGTAAGTCTTCTCTGTAATTTTTTTTGTTTTAAGCTCCAGCTAACGAGGGGCTTAACGTATTCAGCTCAAGGCACATTGGTGAAGTCGTTTGGTCATGGTAGCTATTTACAACATTTTTAATAAAAACAACTACAGTATTTAAAAAACATTAAGCACAGAAGATTAAGACAAAAAACGGCCCACTGGCCTTGCGAAGGCTGAAGAGAGGTAACGTAATTACACACATTCTCTAGACCTTACTTCATCAACAGGCGACACACAGAAAAACTGGCTCCTTCAGAAGCACCCCAGGATAGAATGACACAGCGGTATTGCTGTCGGTTCGGGGCGAATACGCGTATTAGGTCATTAACAATTCGTTTTAACTCCTCTTACATTAAATTCTCCAACGCGGCAGAATTGGACGTCGTATGTAACGGTGGGATCTAATGGGCAAACGCTGCCCAGGGTCTCAGATTTCACCCTAAATAATGTAGTATGCACAGAAAATCGTCGCGTTACAGATCAATAATAAGTAGTATTTCCCCTCCCCCCAAGACTATGTACAGGAGGACACAGGCGATCAGCTCTGGTGACAGGATCGGCATGATTTAAGCAGCGCGAGTGGGCCTACATTAAGAGCCCATCAGCGCTTCACTTACCCGCCAATTTCTCTCCTTATTGCCAACTACACAGTGAAAAATGATTGAGTCGAGATATTTAATTTGCTTTAGTGCATGAGTTCTGATCCTGTATATCCAAACGCCACTACACACTTCATGGAAACCACAAGTTAAAACACCAAAGTGAAGCGACCAGCTCGACTTCGGAAAACATGTGAGGGTGAACTTTTTTTTCTTTTATTTTGGAGGGTGGGGTTTTTGGATAGTAGTATAATCCGCCTGGCGTGTAATCTTGGTGGCAATTCGCATTTTCTCAACAGAAATCATACGAGGGCTGGCAGCCCTGCTGCACTCCTCTGCCTGGTGTTTGTAACAGAAAAAAATCCTTTAATGAGAAAGCGTCGGTCAAAATGGAGGAACACAAAGACTTTGCTGGTTTTGATAAGGGAGTTAACCGCTTTTTGAATAAAGTTTCAGTACTGCACCTCGAAGGCATGCATCCTTAATGAATGCTTTAAAATGGAATGGATCAGCATCAACAAGTCACGGTTTTCTTGTTGAGGACACGACAGGATTAAGACACCATTTTACCATGATTAATAAAAAAAAGAAACTCTGAATTCAAAACAAATCACCCAGATACTAAATTCACTGTCTGCATAATTTGCAAAAATATTTTAAAACATGTCTTCCATTTTATAGATTTAATGTAACCTAATTGCAGCGCTTTTAATGTAAAAAAATAAACCCAGGTCATACTATATTTTTAAAAAGTTATTGGAAAAGTATAGGCTACTTAAAACATGGAAAATGCATTGCTGGTCATTTCAAGAAAACGGATCCAACAGATAGTCAGTTAATATTTCAATTTCCTATATGTTTTTGTTTTGGAAAATGATATATTTTCACAATATACCTTTACTCCAAATGCACCATTTCCCCCAAAAGTTATTGGAAAAAAAGATAAATGGGGAACCAATAAAAATTTTCAACATTTATGATACAACAATGCAGTAACATTTGAAAAAGAGATTGAGAAAAGCTGTAAACCAAGTCAAATTGACCCCTCTGCACAAAGCGATCTGCTGGTCCAGGAATCGGAGCGGCACCTCAGAAAAAAAAAAAGATTTTCTTTCAAAAACACAAACTCAGTTCAGGAACAAAACCACCAAATTGCACTTTCAGCTTTGTCCTCGTAAAAGCTAATATAAACGAACTAAGAAATATACACAATACAGTAGGTATGTCTGTCCACAGGCTAAAATACTGGTCTTTTTCTTATTTGATTAAATAGAAAACTGGAATGACCCCTTCTGAGAAAAAAGTAAGCAGACATGTTCGTGTCTGACCACATACACAGATTGAACAAGGCCTAAGCCGTTGCTGGTTCGGGCACTGCTGTGGTTGAGTGGACTGCTCTGTACAGAGAGCCTTGGCTCATCCCACAAACAAATATAAGAACTATGAGCCTCTCGGCCTAAGGCACGGAAACAAGCCCTCACATAAAGGAGCCTGTTTACTCAATGTTCATTGGTCAGGATGAATTTGGTTGCCTTCCTCATTGTGAGGAGGGATGCTTATTGGTCCATAAAACAGTGATGTGGAATTAACAGTGTCCAAAGAAGTGCATGTTCTTTTACTGTGTGTGTGTGTGTGTGTGTGTGTGTGCGTGTGCGTGTGCAAGTGTATTGGCTGACAGTGATTTGCATGCTACAGTCTGTGGGACACTGTAAACTTGACGTTTCGGTTAGTTCTGAGGGAAACGGAAACAGAAACATTATCTTTGGTCTTTGCTCTGACCTACAATAAAATCCGGCCAAACAGAAATTTGTTAACCCATGCACACATGCGTAAGTGCACCTTCAAGATCCTATGCTGTAACAAGACCGCGAAAAGGATTTCAAAACAAAATGAAATTTTAAAAGTTTAAACGTTTTTGCTTCATTTTTTGTCTCGAGCGTAAAGCTCTACTGATATTTAAATAAGGTAAGTATTTTTTTCCTTATTGTCCCAGAGGATGGACATTTTTTGTCATGGTTCACATTACGGAAAGCACAGTGCAAAAGTCACAAAAAAACCCCTCCCCACAGTCCTCTGAGTTTTCCTTCTCCTTATTCTTCTTTAGTGGTTAAATAACATGAATATTAATGACATCAGTAAGAATAAGACATTCCACAGGGGCTGGGCGTGGGCAGCTCCGGACTCCACCCCCCTACTTTCTGTGTTCCAAAGGGAAGCAAAATACTTGTTTTTGTCCTTTTCAGAAGGCTGTGTCTGCTGGTTTTGACAAAGAAAAGAGACTCCTTCCCTTCCATGTCTTTCTCCAGTCCCAGTTTAAGTCCGGTAGATTTAAAAACAAACTTCAATCTTAGGGGCAGATAATGTTTGTAGATTTGGGGAGGGGGGGAGCACGGGGGGGAAATCACCCCCCCCCCCCACGGCAAAGGCAGTGACAGGAATGCTCTCTCGGAATGTTTCGCTGCAAACAGTCTTCAGCGAAAAAATTTTAAAAAATTAAGGCAAAAACAACATTGTGGTACTGGACTTTTTTTTTTTTCTTTCCCAAAAGTTGCATTCTTCAATGGTTGGCTCCCATAATTCTCTCTTCCTTCACTAACAGAATTTGTGCCCGTTTCTTTGAAGGCACAGAAGAAAGGAGTTTGCATTTATGCAAGGCGAACGGGGCGCTGCTCTGGTCAGTCTCGCTGCTCCGAGCTCCTCCCCGTCAGAAGCACTTGGTGTAGAAGAGTAGTAGTATGTGTGTAGAGGCACAGTGGTCTGAATGGGCTCACAATGAAGGCACAGCCGGTACAGGGGGAGGAGGAACCGCTGGGATGCCGGCGGAGCACGAGCCGGGACAGGGAAGAGTGACGCCTCATTCTCGGACACAGGACAGTACCGAAAGGTCAGAGGTCGGCGAGGGAAAGCTGTGTCCAAAAAGGCTTGAAGGGTGAAAGGTCACAGTTCTCTACATGGAGTCATCCTGGTCTTCCATAGGCTCGTCAGAGGGACTGCAGAGAGAGAGAGAGAGGAAGAGAGGGCCTGAAGGACTGCACGGGCCATACTGGGCGTGGCAGGCGTGTTGGACACCGAACTACGGCGGTGCGCATGTAACACCTACACAACTCAAAATGTTTGGAACGTCAAAAGGTTTCCTACGGAAATAACTAAAATGACCACAGACTCCCACTCCTTACTTTTAACTATACACCATAAAGCCTCCATTATCCTGTTATAAGCTCGGCATCACACCCCTCAAAAGCTGTTAAGACAGCATATTACAGGGCTGTGGGCACGGTATTAGCCAAAAAAAATTATATTACAAAGGAGGAAACAGACGTGGTCCCCACACTGGAAACATGGCTCAGAGGGGTTGGGTGAAATCCTCCATCAGAGAGGCTGTGGTATAAGATGGCTGACAGAAGTGTTTGATGAGGCATGGAGTCCTGCGTTAATTTTGAGGGGGATACAAGGGGTGAATTGTAAACATATATCTTAACACCAGGCATTTCTTTGCATGATCTACAGCCCTTGATTCATGTATGTAAAATCTTCATGTTATGGAATAAGCTTGCCAAAAATCCCAATAAAAATACTTTGGAAAGAAAAACCCAGTATATTACAGCTTGTGATAGATGTCATGCAGTAACCATTTTGGGGGGTTATTTTGAAATCAGATTTTTTAATATTTATGACAGTAATACGTAGCTAGTTCTGAATCAGTTACGTCTTATTATGACATCTGTTATGTCAAGATTATGGCAGGGTTATGATGGCTTTATGGTGTATAGTTCAAGTCCAACCAAAACATCATTAACTTTATGCTAAGAGCAGTGAAGAGGGGCTGTATTTTGGGAGTCAGCTCACACGCACTGGGGTGCTGGCGATGGGATTTGGGAGGAGGTACCTCTTGCTGGCCAGGACGCCCACGGAGAGAGAGGCCAGAGCGTTGACTGTGTCCGTCTCCTCACAGTCCCGCTTCTGAGCCCCCAGGTAGGACAGCTCCACCGTGTGGACAAAACACTTCACTGACTGCCAGTACTGACCTGTTATAGGGAGGGGAAGAGGGGAGGGTGGTGTACCTTAGCTGTGTGTTTACATTGGGCCTCGCACACACACACACTCATGCACACACACACACACACACTCACACTCATGCACACACACACATACTCACACATACTCACACACACTCACACACACATGCACACACACGTACACACACACATACGCACACACATACGCACACACATACGCACACACACACACACACACTCACACTCACACTCATGCACACACACACATACTCACACACACTCACACACACATGCACACACACGTACACACACACATACGCACACACATACGCACACACACACCCAGTCAGACTCACACACACACACCCAGTCAGACTCACTCACACACACACACACACACGCACACACAGGTAACTCAAGCGATGGGTAAACAGGTCCCCGCTGTGCATGTGACATCTCCGCGCTGACAGCTCCGCATTCCTGCGGCTTTGCACATATTTTTAATGAATTGGAGGGAATTGGGGGGAAAACATTTGTGCGCAATCAGCAAGGGATGGAGGGACGCCCCTGTGCCAGACAAGTGTTTGAAGATAATTGGACGCAGACAGGAGGAGAGGAGAGGAGAGGAGGGGAGCGCGACAGATGGAGAGGGAGAAAGGCAGAAAGAGAGAGAAGGGGTGATGGTGATAAAGAGAGACAGAGAAAAAGACACAGTGGGAGAGATACAGGATAAAGGAGAGAGGGTGATGAGAGGGAGAGAGGAGAGCGGGGGTGCGGGGACTGACCGTGGATCTGCAGCACCCTCTGCAGTGAGCGCACAGCGTTAGCGCAAGGCTTCTGCTGCAGGACGTCCTGAGACAGGGGCTCCACCTGGAGAGAGAGAGAGAGAGAGAGAGAGAGGGGGGGAAGAGAGAGGGAGGGAGAGAGAGAGAGAGTGAGAGAGGCAGAGAGAGGGAGAGAGAGAGAGAGAGGAAAGGAGAGAGAGGGGGATGAACGTGGGCAAAAGAGAGAGAATACTTATCTACTGCATCGGAACAGTAAAACTGGAAGAGCTGAGTTTTCACTGCTGCCACCAGCGAGTTGCGCCAGTGCAGCCGCACGCAGACGGCAAGTGCCCTTCCTACCTCGTTGCCGAGCAACGCGTTGACGCATGCCTCGGACGCGTCGCAGATGGACGTCAGATCGTGACCCCCCTCCAGGGCCAGGACCACCCGCCCTCCCGCCAGGAGCATCAGCTGCCGCGTCAGGAACCCGAAACCTGCGGAACGGAGAGCGTCGTCAGGGCTCGTGCCTTACAGGGCAACCGCCGTCCTGTCTCAGCCCAGAGCACGAGGGCTCCACCAATCACAGCTCCCACTGAGCCCACCCCTGTGCTCAAGAAGTTCTGCTCTATTAGTCAAATGACATATGAACCAGTTTTTTTAAAATCTGGTGCCCACCTTGGGGTTCAACAAGTCCGAACCCCGCTCTAATTTAAAATGCCCAACTGTCATGCGTGAACCCCACTGCTGATTCGGTAGGGCGAAGACATCTATGGTTCTGCTCAGAAACGTGTGGTATCCCCAGCTGCTTCTTTTCACACTGCAGACTACAGCTGAGCTTGCAGAGTGGAGTCGGAGGAAGACCTTTCACATGCGGCTTTAACATGCAGTCTACAGGCGCCCAGTCGACTAGCAGGGGTTGCAAGATAGTTATAAAACGTAGACCCCTAACTGAGTGAACCCTCTCATACTCTGGGCGACAAAACCGCCAATTGCGCATCGCCCTATGTGGCTATATGAGCCATTTAAGTGATAAAACATAATGTACCACACTTCCTGCTGAAAAACACCTCTGAATTTTCATTTCACAGAGGCAACGATTCAAATTAAATATTCAATTAAAACTAATCAACAAGCTGCCCCGTGACCTGACCTCAAATCTCGACTGTAACTGGCCGACTGCCGGTCTGCCTTACGATGTCCTTTGCACTGATTGGCCGCTATTTTTAAGAAGCACACTCGCATCTGCCGTTCCATCTAGTCAGCACATTTAGCGCACACACATGGAAAAAGGAGCACAAAAGTCACTCCGCCAGTCGCCTTGTCTCCGCATCTTCCTTCCTGGGCAACTCACGTACATTTGGCGGAAACTTTGTACCCCCCAAGGGCTGGGGGGTGCCCCTCAGCGGCGTCGAACCCCGACGAGACCAAGACCACATCTGGGGAGAACTCCTGAGCGATGGGCATCACCACTGTCCTGAGGAGACCACAACAAAGAGAGGGTGAGGATCATCAGCAAATACCACGGCTCTGACTCCGCGCGCACGGGAGACGCACGCAGGGGCTCCCCCTGGAGGAGAGACCCCGCACTGTCACAGGGGACTCTGCAAAGGGCCGATCGCACGCAGGGGCTCCCCCTGGAGGAGAGACCCCGCACTGTCACAGGGGACTCTGCAAAGGCCCGATCGCACGCAGGCTCTGCCCACTTGGCCGCGGGGGCTGAGCAGCGTTAGCGAGACTCAAAATGAGTGGAGTGATCACGAGTCACGTGCTCCCCGACATGCGCCAATCCCCGTGTTTTCACATAGACGTCGCTGTGTTTTGATTGGTGTTGGTGATTGACAGCCCTTTGCCCGCTGCCTGAGTGCTCTCTATCCCAGCTCCAGGGCAGGCCTGAGACCCAGGTGAGGGGGTGGGGGGTGGAGGAGGGCAGAGGAGGTGGGGGTCGGGGGGGGGCGCGTGCTCTGGTTGCGTTCTGCGCGCTGCGGACAGTCAGATGCCCTGCCAGCCCTTTAGGGAGAGCGGTGTGGTGCGTTCCGGGCTCTTGGAACACGGGTTCAAAGACGGCCGGCCGCCAGTGTCTGCTTCTCATTTGGAGCTCGTAGGTCTTCTAACGTCACTGACAGCCGCCATCTGGGATCCATTTGCCTTAATTATCCCGTGCTCAGATTCCCTCAATGTACACCAAACCCTAACCCCCCCACACCCCCCACCCCCCTGCACCACACTCTGAGCCCCCACCGACCCCCTCTGAACCAATCCCGAAACCACCCACCTCCCCTGCGGACCAATACAGTGTCTGTTTCTTCTCAGATAGAGAGGAACAGACTGAGAGTACTGAGGAAACACTTGTTAACAGGCAAACAGACAGAGGAGGGCAGAGCAGTGCAATGAGGTACAGTGCTATTGGGGTGCAGTGGTATGGGGGTGCACTGATATCAGGGTGTCCTGCTGAAGACACACAATGTTGGCCTGTACCCAGAAAAGGGTGCAGGCCAACAGACAGAGAGAGACAGAAAGACCGACACGTCACCCTGCTTCAGTACAGTATTCACACCTCCCCCACACGCTTCTGAAACCAGCAGAACTTCTCCTTTTGAAACACGCACACTTCTACGCAAACGCAACGCCAGCGACGAGCGCAGTCAGAATTCACCCGAGCGTAGCCTGTTCCCCTGTGTGCGGGATGGTGCCGTTAAAGGCCCAGAGTGCCCGTGTCATAATCCCAAACGGTAAAAAAGCATTAAGGCGACGGTGTTTTATGAACGTGGCCGGGAATATGCCATATTTGTTAAACTGCGGCTATCTTTTCGTTTTGCGAGGAGATAAAAAGTGGGGAACGGAAGCTAGCCAGAGCCGGTAGCGCAGGCGCTAGCCACTCAGCCGTAAAGCGCTGGCTGCCGGGGCCTGCGGATCGTAACGCGGTGTCGTTTCTCATTTTAAAGGCTGGGGTTTTGGGGGGGGGGGGGGAGAGGGCCCACACAGCGAGGCCGAGCCGTCTGCTCGATAAGACCATCGCTGCGCTCGCTGCGGTGCCAGGAACATGGCAAAAACAATCGAGCGAATCGCGAAACCGCGGAGCCCCCCCCCCCCCCCCCCCCCGTCGCAATTAATGCAGCGGGGAAGTGGCTGGAAGGGAAATTCGGTCGAACGCCGCAGGGGGAAGCGCTGATTGAACCCTGGAACCGACGCCCAGCTTTAAAGACTGAAGACATTTTTAACAAGGAGACGCTCGAAAGACCCACGTCTGTAATTTGCTGTTTCTGCTGCAGATAGGGAGCAGCTACTTGGATGCCATTTTCATGAGTTTCATGAATATTCTTTTCTTTCCAGATTCAATTAATGGAGCTGGATTATACAGTAATTATTATTATTATGAACTGACTAAACTAACAAATAACCTCATGTTTGGGCTTTCAGCAATTATGATATTATGCATGTATATTTATATAAATATTCACATATTTTTATATTAATTTCAACTGATGAAAACCTGTTACTACACAGCACACAAGTAGTTTAACCAATCCCCAAAAATAAAGATCCCTGTACTCTCCATCCTGGGGACCACCCTTCTGGGGTCAGAGGTCAGGGAGGTTAGTCGTCAGCTGGGTGTGTCCTTACCTGAAGGCTGCCAGGTACTCTGCGTCGCCCATGGGGGGATCCAGACCGCCCGTCCAGGCCACGTTGACATTAAAGCCCTCGCCAGGGCCAGAGCCCACCTGGAGCAGACAGGAGACATGCTAGAACGTTCCGCACAGAGGACAGAGACCCCAGACCTGGGACAAAACGCTTCTGCCCGTTAGGCACCAGAACAAGTCCTACAACTTGACAACTGACGACAACTGACAATTTAAAAAAAGAAACAGCAAAGCAAAATATTCAGAACAAAACTGCGCACTCATATGACTGCTTGGCGTGGTACTTTGGCTGGCACAGCATGTTTCCTAGAAAAGTCCCAGGGTTCTGCAGAAGCGGGTTCCAATATTAATGGCACCTAAAGACTCGAAGCGTTTCTGGTACGCATTTGACCCAGCACATGCCGCTATACGTGAAACCCGCAGGGGCACCGGAGCGTACTGCAGCACCTCTCTTTTTTAAGAGAAAAGCGCGTAATCAGAATGCTAGCGGACCGTTATCAGGGGAACGTGTGTGCAGTCGTACAGTAACACAGTTTGACAGATGCCGAAGTGATCTGGGCAGAGAGAAAGCGCGTTGACCTCTGTGAGACAATTAGCCCATCGCGTGCGGAGAGCACATGAAACCCGTTTTCCTTTATTTGTCTATTTCTGAGTGAGGACAGATGCCCGCTGTGTCTAAATAAAGCCGAGGCCTGAAGGATCTTGGGAGAGAAGTGGAGAGTGGCCCACAGGGACAGCTGGGCTCTCACAGGCTGGGAAGCCAGCCGAGGAGCCCCCTGCCTGGACATGGGACGGCCCCAGAGCTGGAGCTGGACTGGGGCTGGAGCTGGGGCTGGGGCTGGGGCTGGGGCTGGGGCTGGGGCTGGGGCTGGGGCTGGGGCTGGGGCTGGGGCTGGGGCTGGGGCTGGGGCTGGGGCTGGGGCTGGGGCTGGAGCTGGGGCTGGAGCTGGGGTTGGGGCTGGGACTGGGGCTGGAGCTGGTGCCTGGACTGGCACTGTGGACATCGGGGTGAAGCAATGGGGACCCAGGCCAGTGTGTGTATGTGGGGTCCCTGTGTGTGTTACAGCTAGGCCCTCTCTGAGATATGGACGAGATTGGGATGTGCAATGTGTGTGTGTACACATGTTCGTGTGCACGCGCGCGTGTGTTCATGTCTGTGTGTGTGCACGTGTGTGAGAGAGTGAGTGTGTGTGTGTGTGTGTGTGTGTATTTGTGTGTGTGTGTGTGGGTCTGTGTGTGTGCACATGTGTGTGAGAGAGTGAGCATGTGTCTGCATGTGTGCGTGCGAGTGAGTGTGTTAAAGACAGTCAATGTCTGAGATGAGCAGGATGCACACGCAGTCAAACGCAAACCACATGAGTGCCGCCAATCCCTGCCAACCCCCCCACCCCCCCACAGCATTACTCCGCTTTTATCTTCTCTTTCTTTTGTTGTTCTTTATCCCCAAATGGCCTCTTTCTCTTGTCTTCTTTTTCCACTTTTTTTATAGGCCGAGTCATATGGTAACATCATAGACTGGGCTACGTTAGCAAGTCCAGACATGATCATCAAAGGTGCATGTGTGTGTGTGCGTGTGTGTGCGTAAGAGAAAGAGAGAGTGTTTGTACATGTGTGTATGCATGAGTGTTATGAGTGAGTACAAATATAGATGTGTGTGTGTGTGTGTGTGCTTGTTTGAGAGACAGAAAGAGAGTGTGTATGTACGTGTGATAATGTTTGTGCAAATATGCATGTGTGCTTGTGTGTGACCGTGCGTGTGTGCAACTGTGTGAATCTGCGTGTGGTTATGCGGCTGCGATTGTGTGTACGTGCATGTTTAAGTGTGTGCGTGTCTGCAAATATGTGTGTGTGTGTGTGTGTGTGTTTGCACACGAGAGTCTGTCTGTGATTGTGTCACAGAGAAGGGACACAGGGGTAGCTCTCCCCATCTATCATTTGACCTGCAGCTCATAATGACTCCTGCTGATTGGCCGTTAGAACAGGCCACGCCCAGCCTGTAGTTGCCTCTGTCATACAGTGATCCAATGAGGGGAGGGTACTGGAGCACCACTGAGTGCAGGGGGTCTGCGAGCTCACCTCAGCCGGCCCGCCACTGCCAGGGAAGAAGTTGCCGTTGTCATAGCGATGGAGCGAGATGTAGAGCACGCTGGGGTCGTTGTAGAACACGTCCTGTGTACCGTTGCCATGGTGAACGTCCTGAAGAGAGAAAGGAGGGGCACTGTCAGGGTCAGCTGGTGTGAATTCATCCTCGCACCTGCCTGTAAAAGCGCAGGAGCCCCCTGTTGTGGGTTTCAGTTTCCAAATGATAGTTTAAACAAGAACAAACCCATCCGATAGCAAGCTTTTTAAAACCTACATTTAAATTCCACTTCCATAAAGCCTGCAGTCTTTGTTATTTTTACGATAACTTGTTGCGTTTTTGCTTTCATTTTTTATTCACATAGTGTTGTTCTGATTTGTGCACATTTTGTGTAGGGCCTATACTTACACATATATACATTTTTGACCAGCTGAAGTAACACTGTCAAAGATGCAAGAGAGCATCTCAGATAGCCAGCTAGCCATCTACTCCATTCGCTTCAAAACCGCAGCTATACTGCTTTAGCAGAACTGTAGTGAAGCTGTCTTCATTCAACTGAGCGCCTATGTGATTAGATGGGAGCCAATAGGGCGCAACATACTTTGTGGACTCTGGCGAAATTGAATAAATATGGCATTATACACGAAACTGTTTAGCTAGTTCAGCGTTGATAGAACTACGATATTCAATGTAAAACAAATGTTCTTAATCATTCATTTCAGTTTCTGCAATCACAACTTGTTATTGTATCAATGGTCGCCGACTTATAAATTTAGAATGCTGACCAGACCATTTAATAATGCTTATTTGTAAGTTTCACATAGTGAGCAGCAGTCTCTTAATTCATTCTGCTTTGCATGTATACAAAACCAGCTGGACCAAAATGAGACAATAAAGATCAGTATGAAGATCCCAGACAGACTGACGCAGTCTGCACTGTGAGCGTGTGGGTGTGTTTGTGTGTGTGCGTGTGAGCGTGAGTCTGTGTGTGTGCCTATGTGTGTGTGTGAGTGTGTCTATGTGTGTGTGTGTGTGTGTGTGTGTGTTTATGTGTGTGTGTTTGTCTGTGTGTCTATGTGTGTGTGTGTTTATGTGTGTGTGTGTCTGTGTTCCTATGTGTGTGTCTGTGTGTGTGTGTGTTTATGTGTGTGTATGTGTGTGTGTGTGTTTGTGTGTGTGTGTGTGTGTGTTTATGTGTCTGTGTGCCTGTGTGTGTGTGTGTGTGTGTGTGTTTTTTATGTCTGTACTCCAGGGCACTGGGAGACCCTGCTCCACTCACCCAGTCCACGATGAGGATCTTACTGACACTGAGCTTCTGCTGCAGCTGTTTCACTGCAATAGCCACAGAGTTAAAGAAACAGAACCCCCTGCGAAACGAGAGAGAGAGAGACAGAGAGAAAGAGAGAGATTTCACAAATGGTCTAAAACTGGAAAACAATAGCAATGACACAGGGTCAGGAGGGAAGGCAGCCCCAGAAGTACAGTTAGAGAGAGAGAGAGCCATAAATCCCATCTCTCCCATAGAGCTCCGTCCTTATTATGGCTCATAAATAACCCTCATGCACTGCTGACAGCACAGGCCTCAGCTGCCCGTGTGGTTAGCCTGCACAGGGCAACATCAGGCTCACACGCTAACACGCTCATCGCAGCTGCTCACAGGCTAACACACACCACATACGCCCATGTGCTAAAACACATCACAGGGGCTCATACGTACTCTCAATTCAATTCTATTTTTAAAAATAGAATTGACACACTCATGCACACACTCACACACCACTCACACAAATGCACACACACACACATACACACGCACACACACACCACTCACATGGGGTTAGATGGGTCAGCATGGTGTCCTGGGGGTCTCACAACTGCAAAACCATTCTGAAGGGAAAAAAGAAAAACACGGTTCTCATTACAGACCATTACAGACAGTTAATCACCATTACTAACCATTACAGACCATTACTAGTCATCACTGACCATTACAGATCATGACCACGACCAACCATTTCAGGCCATTACAGACCACTGTACTGTTACCGAAATCCTGAGGGGCCCATTCCCACAATGCACCACTGGATGACCCGACACACGCTACAGCAGACTCCTGTGTTTCAATAGGTGCGGCCCAAGAGCTGATTGGCCCCCCGTGTCGGAGGGCGGGCTGGGGGTGTCAGGGTTGGGGTTGAGGACATGGGGACGCTGGTACTGGGACTGGGGGGTATGGGTGTGTCAGGGTTGGGGTTGAGGACATGGGGACGCTGGTACTGGGACTGGGGGGTATGGGTGTGTCAGGGTTGGGGTTGAGGACATGGGGACGCTGGTACTGGGACTGGGGGGTACGGGTGTGTCAGGGTTGGGGTTGTGGACATGGGGACGCTGGTACTGGGGGTGTCAGGGTTGGGGTTGAGGACATGGGGACGCTGGTACTGGGACCGGGGGGTACGGGTGCGTTAGGGTTGGGGTTGAGGACATGGGGACGCTGGTACTGGGACTGGGGGGTACGGGTGCGTTAGGGTTGGGGTTGAGGACATGGGGACGCTGGTACTGGGACCGGGGGGTACGGGTGCGTTAGGGTTTCGGGGCTCACCTTCAGCTCTCCCTTGGCGACGCGGAAGGCCAGCTCCGTCACGCTGCCGGCCGCCATTCGGGACGCGGTGGACGTGTGCATCTCGTTCCAGATGGTGTCGTTATCCACCTGCAGAGGGGAGCCACACACACGCAGCCAATCAGTGAGCGGAGTCCATCGCACAAACAAACAAAAACATACAAAACAAGCGACGGGTTTGTCCAATCGGAGATCTGCTGAGAACGGGCACGCAGTCCAGCTGTGACATCATCACTCTCTCGCTCAGACAATATGGGCCTGAAGTCACACCCCCATGGATTTCCTCACATCTGTTTCTTCTTTAATCAAAGTTGATGCCGTAGTGATAGACAAAAGAACTGTGTTAATTGGCTGTTAGAAGAACCCAATAGACAGAAGTAATGATGCTGCTCTTGTCCCCAAAGCATTTCGCGAGGCCTGAAGTTTGGAACCTCCCTATTCCATCATGTATGATTAAAGTAAACAAATACAAGAAGAAAGCCCACTGGGCTAAAAACAATATTCGCTCATTATTGGCACATTGTATCGGCCAGCCCTACTGCTGGATTTATACCCGTTACCTAGTCAGCTTTTAATGCTTTTAAATACCATCATTTGCAATTTATATTTAAAGACTAGATATGAAATGGGAAAATAATTATTTTTAACTGGAATAATATTTATAGTTGCTACTTGAGCTATTGAAATAAGAATTAGGTGAACGGAATGTAATATGTGCTGGATTATATTAGGATTTTTCGCTGAGCAAAGTCATCACGTGTGATGACATCATAATATGAATTATTTGTTCAATTTTATTGAAACTGTATCACATTCCACCTCTTCCTGAAGGTGGCACTGGCCAAAACACAGCCTTTGCACATAAATGCAAGTTCAGTATAATTCAAGAACATTCTTGCGTTCAAGAACGACACAAAAATAGACATTTTACTGCCGATTGCAATCGCTGGGTTTTCCTCCAGTCTATAAAGCCGTTTAGCTAATCCTATCTTCTTCCAAAGCCAACAGTGTAGTGCACTGGCAGGAATATCTTTAAAACTGAACTGGCCCGCCAAGATCTGACGGCGGGCTGCAGGTCAGTTACTCCTCCAGAGAGAGAAGCTGCTGTAAGGAAAGTGTGGGAGAGGAACAAATCGACAACATGCTAGGGCACCAGCAGAAAGCAGAGCTCCAGCAGAAATCGCATCAAAACAGGAAGCCCTATGAAATCAGTTCCATATTGAAGAGCAAAAAAAAAAAAGGAAACAGCAGAACCCTGAACTGAATAAAGATGGGTTTGGTGGGGTTCCCATGTGATTTAAGTCAATTTCTCAGTCCTTTTCTTTCTTTCGCATTGTTCTCTCGCTCCCTCTCGCTCACTTGCCCCCCCCACT